>NC_074723.1:34385042-34605042 GCF_947242115.1 Biomphalaria glabrata
TAAGTTTATTTAACATTGAGTTTATGTAACATTAAGTTTATGTAACATCAAGTTTATGTAACATTAAGTTTATGTAACATCAAGTTTATGTAACATTAAGTTTATGTAACATTAAGTTTACTTACGTTAAGATTATGTAATATATAGTAAGATTCAAAATAATTTTTATAAATATTAAAAAATAAAGGTAGATTTATATAATGTTTCTTAATTAAAAGTAGTACATATAGCCTTTCTTATAAAAATTTGCTAATATGAAAGCTTCATGACTGTAAACTAGATTCAAACAAATGTCGAAAGTCTAAATACCTGAAAGAGCTAATGGAGCTAAATAGACGCCAAGAAGAAGACTCATTAGGAAAGCCATTTCTCAACAATTAACTAGGGAGAGAAACTCCTCTCTTTATAGATAGACACTAGACGAGTTATATAACGATGTAAGATTGCGGAATATTGTTATCCTATTTAGTTTCACCATTGATGTTCAACCCACGGCCCGATAAGCGCATCCGGCTCGTGACATGGTGCTAACTGACCCCTAGAATTATCTGGTCACGTAGCAGGAGAGACCTGGTACCACTATCTCCATAACTTTTAAGTTGATGCGACCTGTATGTCATGGAAATGTATTATGTCACCCAGACTAAGAAATTTGTAGAACCCTCGAGTTACAGAATCAGCTCGAGAAAAAGTGATTATTTAAGAGTAATGGATACTTGTTGTAATTTGTTTGACATCCGTGAAGGCTCTCTTGTTATGACAACGAAGTAATAAAGATAAAAACAAAGAGAATAATAGAGAAATGAAAAGATAGAGAAAGAGAGGCAGAGAGGGAGGGATAGGCAGAAAGATTGCTGGAAAATATTTTCTTAAAGTTAAGAAACCCTTTCAGACCTTGGAGCAGATGGTTAGACATAAGTTCCCGAGCAAGTTTACTGTCATAAGACCAGACCCAATAAACAACTGCCTATATTTCCTAATACATACTGAGAAAGACACAAGGACAGAGGCGTATTTCTTATTCCATAATCTAGAAAAAAATTCGTACAAGTGCTCTTTCTTTCCTAGTGCCATTGTAGAATGGAAAGGGTTTCTTGAATCAGCAAGGAAAACCAACGATTTAGCAGAGTTTACATGTTACCTGCATGAATCAATTGACACATGAAATGCGTAGGACGTAATTATCTTCTACTTTGAAGTAACCTCTGTAATATATAACAGTTTCTAAACTAAAGTCAGATACCAATTAGAGTTGGGTGGACTCTGGGGAGTCCTTAAAATCCCTAAGTTTTAAAACTCCATTGTAAGGGTCGCCGTTTCCTGATATTTTTTTCTGAGAAGCCTTTTTCATATTTGGGTATAGCTGCAAGGCACTAGAGGTTTGAATTCATAGTTGTCTTTCTCCAAGGTGGCTACTCAGCCATGTCTATCAAGCCACTCCTGCACAAAACTTTTCTGGTTGAGGCGCCAGTTACTCGCCCTTGCCCCATCTCCTGTTAATGAAAACTTCCACCGGAATCAATATCTGAGCCACAGGTGAAGGCAAGGAGTTGGACAGGTTGTCAGAGGCTATTTGAGACTCATTGCATTAGGAAACATTTTATAGGTAGTGAAATGCTTTGATCCATTACCACTTCATGCAATGACAACTTCACCAGTTACAACAGAAGAGATACAAGAAAGTTCATGAAATGCTATTGCGTAAGTCAAAAATCTGATTTGAATAAAGGAGCACTGGCAGCAGATGTCGAGAAGACTAAAGACTTCATTGCGTTTGTTCCTGTTGTTTAGAGACTGTGGTGACAGTGTTTGTATGGAGTATTGTAAACAACACTAAATAGAATCTTGGGTGTAAGTTTAAAAGAATTCTTTGTATATTTATTATTATTTCATTGGTCCATTAGTTGGAACAGAGTGGCGGCCCTTGGAGAGTATGTTATTGTTGTCAGAGGCCTGAGTGTTGGAGCCTAGTCGTATAGTATAAGTAATACAAAAGAGTAACGATTGTGATGAGTTCAGAACTTAAATATTTGTTTCCTAGTTGCCTTATTACTGTCTTTACTCAATCTGATATTTTTCTAGCTAAATAAACGTGGGACTATAGCTCACAATTTATACATGAATCCAAAAAATGAGAAAAAATTCACAGTAGAATCTAATTGGTCCACTTAATTTCTCCTCTTACATCCGAATTTTTTGTTTAGAACTTTGATTTTATGTTCTGTAACAAAACAAAGTTACAAACATACGATGAATTATAATCTGTAGAAGTCAGGAGAACGCGTTTCTGTTGTGCAAAGTGCAAGAAACGATTTTGACGTCAGGAAGTCAAGTGGTATCCTTTGGACAAGGCAGTCAAGTGGTATCCTTTTGACAAGGCAGTCAGGTGGTATCCTTTGAACAAGGTGTCAAGTAGTATCGTTAGGTAGTGACTTAAGTATTTTTGAGTTGAGTAGTCTTCTGAGACAGTACACGTATTTTGATAGTTAGTAACTGTAAAGTTTATTGTTACCCGCTGTGATTCGGATGTGATTTGATAAGATTAACTACGTCGTATGTTTGATACCGCTGTTATGCGGACGTGATTGTATTCTATGCACTGGATCATTTAGTAACTACCATCAGGGGCGTAACTAGGGATATGGGGGCCCGGGGGGATCGACATTTTTGGGGGCCCCTTGCATTTTGACATTAGAAATATGACATGGGATAATGTACGCAAAAATATATAAGCCCCAAATCAAATTGGTTCAGTATATCAGTAAACTTAACAAAAAGTAATCAAGACTCTTTTAATGAATAATACCTTTGTTTATTAAATAATGCACAAGTGACAAATCTAAATTGATATCGCTTCACGTCGTGCATTCTGTGCAGCAAAGACATCTATAACATCAACTACATCGATACTTTCTAGTATTTGTGACTTCACTGACATTAAAGCCATGATAAGCCTTTCTTGTGTCATTGTGCTCCTGAGATAGTTTTTGATTAACTTGAGCTTTAAGAATGATCTCTCACATGACGCAATGAAAGTGGCCTGAGTTAGCAGTATTCGGATGTAAGGGGTGCAAGGTTTGAGCACACACTATTACCATTTGAAGCCAGCTTCCTCAATATGTCAATTGGTGATTGTATTACTGGTTTGTTGATGAAAAGTGCTCGTGCATCAATGACATCATTAAAAAAGCGATTTGCCATTTATTTCATCATACAAACAGGAAAAGTAGCACAGTTTGTCATAAGCTGGTCTTCATCTAACAGGTGTCTTGGTTCAAGAAGAAACACAAAGATATCCATTTTCTTTTCAGCCTTTGAAATCTGTCCAGCACTTCTGTCGCAACACGTTTAAATTGCAGTTCTATTGACAGTCCTACATTAGAACTCAACTTCCCATCAAGTCTTTTCTTTCTTCTGGTTGTTTTGATTACAGGGAATCCATAGTATTCACTACCTTCTTTTGCTTTTTCGATGGATTGGGTTTTTGTCAGTTTCTCATCATTTTGCAGAAAGCATGAAAGGGTACTAATTTCTTTAGCAGCTTCCCATATATGCAGTCCAGACTTTTGTAGTTTCTTCTGAACTATAGTAATTGGGCGCAAGAGCTTTGACCAGAATTCAAGATAGGCAAAAAATTCTTAATTTTCCATAGCTTGAAGAAGATTATGTGCTAATATTATATGGTATTATGTCATTGTTGGTTGTTTATGTTTTGTGCGCAAGCTAAAGGATTCAGAGCATACAAAAGTGGGAAAGATCCATATCTCGTTATGCTCGAGTATAGAAATACTCCGATAAGTGGACTGCCGTATTCACCATCACAACTGCTGACCAGTAGAAGACTCAGAGAATCATTCCAACTGATCCCAAACTATTGAAACATTGGTAGCTGAAAATGCAGAGACATTTCTCAACGAACGACAGATGAAAAGCAAAGTGAAAAACAATGCAAAAGCAAGACTACCTAAAGATTATTCTGTCGGAGAGTTCTTCTAGGTCAAACATGGCAGAAAGCAGTTGTCATAAAAAACATTCAGCACAGAGATCTTACATCATAAAGACAAACGGAAAAACATACAGAAGAAATCAACGCTTTTTAAACAAGAGTTTCGATGAAGACATCTCTGGGTACTATGATACCGATGGAGACAAAACTGTTGGAACAAACGGAACTAAAAGTTATAGACCAACGTCTAGAGAACTTGTTGTGTCAGTCAAGACAACCAGAAGTGGATGAATTGTTAAGTTCCTAGTAGGCCACTGCAGCCTATGCGGTAGCAGTGGGCCCCGCGCTTTCATAGGACCCACGCTAATTCTAAGTGTAAATTATTAAATTAAACCATTATAACGTATATGAAATAACAGGGTTTTCGCGACCTCCTGATTTTTCAGGGCCTCCAGGAAATCTCATGAAAAGGCAAAATATACGATAAAGTCCTGAACTTTTTTTTTTATTTATTCAAATCTAATGAAGAATAGACGAAATTGACATTTTGGGATGCCTATAAATAAAAGTGGCATTACGAGCTTTCATTTGATAAAAATTTATTGCAAAGACGAAAGTAGGCTTTTTTTCTAATTCAAAAAAAATAATATTGACATTATGCTCATCCCTACCCAGACTAGGCAGCGCGCGTTCCGTTTCGCATAGGGCCCCGCAAATGCTAGGGCCGGCCCTGTTAGTAGATATCACACTTAAGAACTTTAAATAGAAGGGTGTGATAATAACTTCAAAAGGAATGATGTGCTAATATTATATGATATTAAGTCATTGTTTGTTGTTTATGTTTTGTGCGAAAGCAAAAGGATTAGATGGAAATAAAAAGAGAGTTTCCATTGGATTGAGGAAAGATGAATAGAGGGGTAATAACTCGAGTGTGAAGTTTAATTCTGAAATTATATACGCCAAACCCGAATAATGGACTATTCAAGCATTACTAAGAATAACTTTTGGATCTGTTATACTCGATTGTGTAAATTTTGTTTGAAGGTTAATTAGTGTAGCAATAAAATACTCGCCATTTAGATATATTATTAGTAAAAATAACAAGTTACCTGGAATTCGCTGTATATCATGCAGTTTTATTCGTGGCAACAAAGTTTAAAATGAAAAACTAACTTTAAAAAAACTTTGATTTCTGTGGAAAAAAATATTTTTAAAATGTCAACAAAGTCAACGTACTGATAGACCTAGATCTAGGTTTAGTCTTTGTTATAAATTTAATCCATAAATGTTGAAAACAAAAAAAAAAGACACCCGTTGACACTATTTGTCAATCAAATATATTAAATTTATGTATTTACAAATAAATTTTGGACACCCATTTGGGCCCCCCCCCTAGGTGGTGGCCCTGGGGGATTTTTTAATTCTCCCCCCTCCCTTCCCCCTTTAGTTACGCCACTGACTACCATAAAGTGTTTTATGAAATTAATGTTATTTCTAGTCTTCCAAAACTCGGACTCACTCAATCCTTATCCTTTGTGTTTGTTTGGTAACAAATGTCACTCTAGAAAGCAAGAACCCAGCAATCTACGCATTCGCGACACATTGGTGGTGCCCAGTCCAATGTGTGATAGTAATACGGCATACTTCAACATTACACATTACACCATGTAAATATCATCTTTTACATCCCCAACTCCAAAGTTCTAGATCCGCTAGTTATTCTCTTTGAAAGTGAAAAAAAAACTATATTTCTTTATTAATTCTCATTTAAAAAATCAATTGTTTACAAGTTATATTTACATTGCGACACTATAAATGACCTGCCATATAGAAATAACTATAGTCAAGCAACAGGTTCAAACTTGATCAGTACGCGTTTTCCTATTCAAATTAAATTGGATGTTGTTTATTTATAAAATAGACGATGCTAGTTGGTCACTTCCGGCTACTTGTATTTATTGATGCCAAGGTAAACTGTTAAACAATGATTGACTCGTTGAATCGACAGGTCATAAGTTGTTGTCTTTACCAAAACTGAAGGGCATTTGAAAACGAATATGTCATGTTAAGAGCTTGAATAGGGATTGGTATCATATATTCAATATATATATATCACAGATAGACTACAGCCTTCCTGTGCAAATTTATGGCTCTAGGACTGTTCTTGAACAACTTGATAAAATACAGTCCCAAGCACTTAAGATTTGTCTGTGAAACCTTTAGGGCATTCCAGTAAATGCTGCTGAAATAATGGCTAATATAGGTCCACTAATTCTTAGGAGGGAATGGTCAATACTGACCTGCAATGAGCGGTATAAAAGGCTGGATGAATACCTCCCATCTAGAAAACTAGTGGATGGTTGGAGATGCAGAAGACGTATCCAGATGCAGTCTTTTATGCATCATGCCACTAGACTATCTGATGAAGCTGGCCTCTCCACCAACCGACAAAATATTCAACGCTTTCATCCCCTTTCCCCTTGGTGTCGCCCAATGACCCCAGACATACGCTTGAAATTAGTAGACCCTAATGCCACTAAGCAAAGTCGGTCATCTAACGACTTTAAAATCCCAGCTCTGAAGACCATTAATACCTTCAAGCCCAGTGCTATTTGTTGTATACACTGATGGGTAGGCATCAATAGATTCTGTAAGAGCAGGCTATGGAGCTTACATCGACTTTCTTGGCTCTTACACAGTCAAAATCTTTGGACCATGTGGTAGTGTTTGCAGTTTTGATCCCGAGACCATGGCAGTCTGTGAAGCCTCAAAAGTCATTGACTCTCAACTCGGCGAGGGACATTTGAGGGCAACACAGATTGTTGTGGTCACTGACTCAAAATCTGTACTACAGGCTTTGCAAAGCCCCGGACCATAGCCCCCAAATATCAACACTGTCATCATGTCTTCACATAACATTAAACAACACTATGGCACCCCTGTGGGTACCGAGTCACATAGGTGTGATTGGCAACACAACTGCAGACTCTTTGGCCCACCAGGGAGGGCAAACTCCACAGTGCAGGACAGGCCACTCACCGCTATGGCCAAATTTTGATTCACGGTTTCCCCGCTGCGGGTAAGAAGAGGAAACCGTGCCTCATATTATGTTTGACTGCCCCAGACTTGCTGATCTCCGTCTCGACAGGTCTGGGAAACCCAATATTATCGACCTGCATGGCGACATTGATGCACTACTCAAGACAGCAGGGTTTCTGTCCAGGGCTTTTGCAAGAGAGGATTTCAGCCTCTCAAGTCCTCACTCAAATGGAGTTTGATGATGATGAAAGAAAACTATTATGGATTGCAAATTTGAAGATGACAAAAAAATCTACAATCGCGGGGCCTGGACTGTTCCATCACTTGCCAAGGGCCGCTACTGCTCATAGTAATTACTTATTAAATTATTACCACCGATGATTGACTTTCTCTAATTTTTCCCTAACTTTATAATTATTATTATTTTATATTCTTTATTCATTCTTCACTTGTGGTCTATGTACTTCTATTTGGTTGTGAAAGTTGGACATTTAACGCTGAGGCTAAACGAAAAATTTAAGCCTTTGAGAGCTGGCTGGATGAATATAAAAGAATGGACGGCCTCTCTCATGATATCCTACCAAGAAGAGACGGACGACTGGAAAAGTGGAGGGATATGTATACTTAGAGTTAACACCCCTACAATGAAAGTTGAAGGACAAATGGTAGATGACTTTTGTTTTACTCTACCATTGTTTTCAATTTTCTGTTTTGTATGAGTGTTGCTCTAGTTCAATGTTATTGTCTACGCCCCTGCATGACATCACTAGGTGTGTCTCTATTTGTTCTTTTACCTTAATGAAACTTTTACAAGTGACAGCGACTAACGAGAACAATGTACACAGGTTGCAGTGTAGCTCAATGGTTCTAAAAATATTTATTTTGACCATTTTGTTTTCAGATTTTTTTTCACCTATGAATCTAAGAGCTCTAGGCCCTTTTTCTAGTATAAACATTAGTACATTTTTAATTCTGGGGAAACAGCCGTAGTGTCTGGTCGATTAAAGTGTTTAAAACCTTTTGTATGCTGCTGTTAAATAATTACTATTTACTGGTGTGATTAATTAAGTCAAAATGTTTGAGTCAAAATGTTATTGCTTAGTACGCTGTAGTATAATAACGTGTAATATTATTATTATTATAGCTTTCATATAGCGCTACTTTTATGCTTATAGCATGCTTAGAGCGTTTTTTTTTTCCAATTTCATTTCTGGACCAGCAAACATATCTTGAAATGAAAAATTAATTACAAACATTTTCGTTATACAGATCTTAATACTTTTAAATCGAACAGGGTGATTGTGCCGAGCTATTGTCGTTTAAAAAAAATCTACTGTCATTCTTATTATTTATTATATAAAATTACGTTATTAAAAAGCTTATATGAATTCACTTAATGTGTCTGGTATTGTGGCAAAAATTTGAACAAGTTTTTTCTCCCACACCCAATCTATGATCAAATTAAAATATTACACATTTCTTGTGCCTGATAAAACCAGAAATCAATGACAAAAAAAAATCACTTAATTCATTGAATATTGTTAAATATTTTCTTTATTTGACATCAAATAAGGTACAGATATCGTACTTGACAGATGTGGTATATAAGTGGAATTAGTTCCCTTGTGGAGGCTTAAGACTTGAGCTCTAATTCTTCTTCTTCTTCTTCTTCTTCTAGCCAGCTTTATTGCTGCTGAGCTGTCAGCTCTTTTGTAGACTGTGCCAAGGAAAAAAAGTGTGCTGTTTTCTTCAGTTGTTCAGCACTGCCATATAGGGTGTTGGTTATATTGGGCTGTAGTGGAAGTAGGGTCTTCCTAATGTGGATTAGGGAGGGGCATTCAAAGATAATATGCTTTACGGTTTCAAAGGGGTGGGCGCAGTGTCTGCAGAGGGAGAGTTGTGTGGAGTTTATTTTGTTCAGATGGTAATTTAATAGTGGTGTGTGTCCTTTTCTTAGTTGGAAAAAAGAAAAAAGCGCATAAAATTATGACAAAACCCCAAACAAAGCCTTTAATAAATTAAAAGACATCTGAAATAAAAACTTTACGGTCAATGCCTTAGATAATAAATAGCAACGTTTTACTTTGGAAATATTAACTAGCTTAGCTATCAAAAGAGAAATAACATTACTTTTTAAAAAAATTATCTAAGTTAAAGAACCGCTAATTACTGTCATTTATCTTCGCAAACACGAGACACACACAAGACACACACAAAGCACACACACAAGACCCACAAGATACACACGAGACAAACACACAAGACTCAAAAGACACACAGAATACACACACAACACAAGACTCACAAGATACTCATAAGATACACACAGAATACACACACAACACAATGTCGGTGACATCTACTGCGGTTAGTTAAAGGTATCAACTCAACTCACAATCACTTCTCTCTAAAATTGTTATATTCCAAAAAAACTTATCTTTATTATTAAGCGTGCAAAAGTTTGTTCATGTATCAAGATAATTTATTCTAACGTCTGCTGGTGATGTGCCACGTGATGTGACCCTGCTGTTTTTATATATAAATCTGTTCTTCAAAATTTTGACAATAGGTATGAAATTCGTTGCTCTATATTTTATAACTTACAAATAAATAGTGCCTTCATGTTGATGTTGCAAAACTTATATCAACTCACTCTGTCTGTCGGAAAAAGAAGTTTGTAGGCGTTATTTCTCCCACACCCATTCTTGGATGATGTTAAAACATTATTTATTGGTGTAGACATGACATAAATCGATAACAAAAAATAACCAATAAGTCAATTAATTATTGGTAATGAATTGTTTTGTTTGATATCGAATAAGGGAAATACCTTCTACAATATTGAGAAATATAGTTGTAAGAGCAGAGGTTTTTTTTTTCCCCTTTGATAATTTTATGTAAAGGATTTTTAACAAAAAATATTTAAAAACTTCTGGTAAGGATCCTCTACAGGTTGGACATGCTTTAAATAACAAAGAAACAATTAATCTGGACAAAACAGTAGAACTGCTGCTTGTTTTGCGTTAGTGTCATGGATGCATTTGTAGCCTGAATGTTATGAATGTTATCCATGGATGGTATCCATCTACGTGGCGTGGATAGCACTTTGGATTTAGATTCGGCCTCAAGGCGTTATTGTGAATATCGTACAAGGAGCGTATTCTTAAACTCTTCTCTTTGATGCTCAAGTAACAAGTTTTTTTTTAATTTCTTTAACACTTGGACCTTTTAAAGAATAACTTATTAATATAACTTATTAACTTATTATAGTGGGAAGCTTGGTCGAGAGACCAAGTGCGCTTGAACTTGGCTTAGCCCCCTAGAAGGGGGCTCGAGGTTCGCAACCCGACTCGGGCAGAGTTGAGTTTACTGAAAACCAACTCCTAGATTCCACTTACTCCCCCCCACCCCGCTGCTCCACAAATGAAATTTGACCAAAGCGCTCTGAGCATGCTCTAAGCATGAAAGTAGCATTATATAAAAGCTATAATAAATAATATATATATATAAAATCAAAACCTAAAAAAAAAATACTCAGAAATACACAAATATAAAACATGTCTTTTTCATACTACAGGTATCATATATATAAATACACTACGCAGCCACCATGGCGCCAAGCTTAGGGGTGTTATACTCAGATTAAGGCTATTTAACCCTTTACGTGTCCGCACAGCTGATTGGTTGTCTCGTACGCTCTTGTTTTGGCACGATTTTGAATTTTGGGGGGAAAAGTTGTTTCACAAAAAGGGAAAGGTTTGACTTAGAGACGATGACGCGACGAGTTAAAAATCCAGACGAGGTTTCTAGAAAGAAAAGCGAATTGTAAACAGACAAATAATAAAATATGCATCCTCTGTTTGGGGCCCCTCAGCCCAAGTAAACATTAAAAAACTTGAACAGACACAAAATAGAGCAGTGAGATTGACAACTAACGAATATTCAGATTTGAGTAAAGTAACACCTTTAGTAAAATCACTAAATTAAGAAAGCCTTCAGGAGAGAAGACTCAAAAGTAAAGTAGCAATCATACATAAAACACTGAACCATAATCTTCAAATACAAAAACAAAATCTAATAAAATACTCAGACACAAAGATAAATAAAGGCACATTCCTAATCCCATATGCTAGGACAAATTTGTACAAATACTCCTTCTTCCCTAGCGCTGTTAGAGCATGGAATGGGTTGCCTGAGCCAGCCAAGAAAACCAGTGACTAGGCAGCATTTAAGTCATTGGTTAATGTGCATGACTGAATGCATGATGCGTAGGACGTAAACGTCTGTATTATATAAGATCAAACTACTTTTAACGGCATTAAAGAGAGGCAGTTTTTATGGACGTAGAGATTTAACTTGACGACATTCGACTGTTTGCTTCGTTATTATAAAACGTCTTGTTCGACATTTAATATCTAGCGTCGACTAACTTCTAATGTTGGACTTTCGCCTGTGTGTTATTTGATTTCGTTATTTGAGTGTTACCTCCATTTGACTTAGCTGCATAAGACACAGATAACACTTAAATCAAAGTTAAAAGTGAATTTGCAGGGTAAAAAGTCGTGGAGTCTTTTATACCAAGCGGCCCAATAGTCACTTCATCTATCATCACTAAGCCTGTTATATTTTCTTTTCTTATTCTATCTACCCATATGGCATCGCGTTGCTACTCAAGTTACATTTTTTAAAATCTATTAATAATATTTCATAGTAAAGTTTCCCCTTTTAGACCAAGAGATCTATAGGGCATCTATTTATTTGGCCAACGGTTAACGAGCATGGTGTCATGTGGCAAGCACAATGACCAACCGCATTTACTTTTTCCAATCAGGTACCCATCAAAGTTGGAGATCTAAAAAAATTAAATCCTTGTCTTCCACAATAATTCGAACCCGGGACCTCGGAAAACAAGCGCTTTACCGCTCAGCTACCCCACCAATAGATAATAGAAAAATATTTTTCATTTCTTAGATAAAAATTAAAAATGCTGTAATCTCCCAAGCCGTAACGATACTCCTTCCAGCCTCTATTGAACCTTTCCAATGATTCGTCACTAAAAGATGATCGATCCCCCGCCGTCTGTCTTCGTGTCACACATGACCTGTAACCCGGAAACTGAAAGATGGTCGACAACGTACAGGATTACGTCAGAATTATCAAAATCGAGAAAGCAGCCAGTGCATTTAAACCATATAAATTTAAAATATTAAAATATTTAAAAATTTACAAAATGACAAAGTTCAAAACTAAGAATTGCTTTATTTTAAATTCATTTTTTTTTCACAAAATTCATTTTAGTATCTCTTAATGTATTTTTTTTAATTGGGAAGGGAGGGGCGTCTCTTTTATTCTCTGGGGTATGACTGTTGATCCAAATGTTCGTTTTATTTTCTTTCTCTTATTTTCATCTCGCTAAAAGAAACACTGTTAGACCATTCAGTTAATTCATACCAGTTCATTCCCTTGTAAAATGATGTACTTCCCCATAGACCATTTAGATTAGAACTATGACAACTTCTATACCACCAGGCACCTGAACAACGTTCTGCACAGTTTGTGCCACTGTGTACATCGTTATCTCTATCAAAAGTCGTAAAGAACATGTTGTTATGATAAGATAACTCATATCCAACATTTCCTGAATAGTCTCCTATCTGTAGTTTATATTTCTCAGTCTCACTCAATATTTTAAAGTTTTCGTATTGCGCAAAATATTTTTTGTTGTTCAATTCTAAATCAATTCTCAAATCATATTGTCCAGTAGAAGTTAAACTAAAAATATTTTCATTTCCCAAATAAAATTCACCAATGTTGTAATCTCCAAAGCCGTCACGATACTCCTTCCAGCCTCTATAGAAATCTACTTTTCCGTTGATTCTTCTCTGAAAGATGATCCATCCACCACCATCTGTCTTGGTGTCACACATGACCTTTAACCCGGAAGCTAATGTCACCTCCACGCGTTCTTTTTTATGGATGATGCCACGACATGACTCCGGTATTAAAGTTTTCTGAAATTCTTGTAATAGAGATGTGTAATTTGTTTTTCCTGAAAGTAAATAGAAACAGTTCTAAAATTATTATCTTTTAAGTTCACATTTGATGCATGCAGTCCATCGGACAGGTACATAACGTTTTGTCGCAGCCTTTTAGTAGCTGAGTTTTTAGCGCCGATGTTTGTTTGTTCAAGAGATGTTATTGGGATAATTTAAATATTTTATAACAAACATAATTGTTGTTTTTTCTTACTATATTATATAGCATGTGTTGGCCCCTTTACTTATTTTACACATACAAATCATAGACATGCGTTTTTCTTTTTAAGGACAATAATAAAAAAAATAAATTAACCAAAACATTTCTCGCCAAAAAGTTTGCGTGAAAATAGCCATCATGCCAAATATAAACCTATAAACTATGTCATTACAAACAAAACTACAAGTAAAAAAATTAAAAAAAACACTAGTCTACTGGCGGCGTAGCATACTGCGCTATTTTGCAGGGCCGGCATTAGGCCATTTCAACCTAAACGATCGCAGTAGGCCACGCAATTTTCATAGGACCCGCAATAATTATAGGTGTATAGATTTTTAAATTAAACCATTTTATAACTTATAAAAGATTTCCCTCGCCTTCCTGTCGATTAAAAATTCTGATTCTGATTATGTTAAGCAAAAGTGTAAATTTACTCAGAGCTTATAAAAGGTAGGTATTTACATCTTGACTTCTTCTTCTTCTCGGAACTCTAGGCCAGCAAAAGTGAACAAGAGCTCTCTCTCACCGTCCTGAATGAGAACATTGTTCTCTCTGGCGTGTGGGTCAGACTCGTGGCAAGACCCCCGCCATTTTCCATTTCTATACCAGGCTAACCGTGCGAGACAAACTTAGACAACGGTACCCTTAATGTTCCTGAAAGTCTAATTATTTAATAAACTAGAACCAGGAGACCGAGCCATGCTAGTTGAAATTAATTTGGGAATACTATTACATGAACTCATGTCGGAATGCCTTTTGTTATTACGAAAATGATCGAGCGATCGGGAAACGACTACCAATCTGAAATTTGCTTTTTATGATATGTTACCTAGTAATGTCATTGTACAGGGCGATTAGAATAGAAAGTCTCTTAAATATTATAATAGAAAATCTCTTAGCAATTAGAATTGAAAGTTTCTAAGAGATTAGAATAGAAAGTCCCTTAAATATTATAATAGAAAGTCTCTTAGCAATTAGAATAGAGAGTTTCTTAGAGATTAGAATAGAAAGTCTCTTAGAGATTAGAATAGAAAGTCTCTTAGAGATTAGAATAGAAAGTCTCTTAGCGATTTGAATACAAAGTCTCTTAGAGATTAGAATACAAAGTCTCTTAGAGATTAGAATAGAAAGTCTCTTAGAGATTAGAATAGAAAGTCTCTTAGAGATTAGAATACAAAGTCTCTTAGAGATTAGAATAGAAAGTCTCTTAGAGATTAGAATACAAAGTCTCTTAGAGATTAGAATAGAAAGTCTCTTAGAGATTGGAATAGAAGGTCTCTTAGAGATTAGAATAGAAAGTCTCTTAGAGATTGGAATAGAAAGTCTCTTAGAGATTAGAATAGAAAGTCTCTTAGAGATTGGAATAGAAAGTCTCTTAGAGATTAGAATACAAAGTCTCTTAGAGATTGGAATAGAAAGTCTCTTAGAGATTAGAATAGAAAGTCTCTTAGAGATTAGAATACAAAGTCTCTTAGCGATTAGAATACAAAGGCTCTTAGAGATTAGAATACAAAGTCTCTCAGAGATTAGAATACAAAGTCTCTTAGAGATTAGAATAGAAAGTCTTTGAACTCCTCCAACAATCTAGAACAACCACAGCTCAGGTCGTGTCGTTTTACGTGGAAACTTTTGCTTAAAACTTCTAGACTGTTATTGGCTTGGAAGAAAGTCTTTGTAATTTAACTTTTCAAATAGTGACATACTGACATTTAATATTACAGTCAGTGTATTCATTATGGCTTTAGTACGAAACATAAATTGTTGCGGAACCTCTAGGTTATACTGTAGAATATAGAATAATAGGGCTTGTTTTTGGAGCCCGAAGATTAGTGAGGAGTGCAGTTTATTCCCGTGGCTGCGCAGCCCCAGCTGTGACCTGCATCTTTTACCACAAGCATAACCATTGTCTGCAGGTGGTCGATTTAGATTTTCTTTTCCCTGTCTGCGTTTGTCCTTGGCAACGGATTTTCTTTTGGTCTCGAATGCGTATCCTGAGGCCTTATTGAGTGACCTACAGATGTCTGAGGCCGTATGCAACCAGGGGATGTCTTCTTAATCAGCTAATGAAAATGTGACGCCTAAGCTGGTTTTTGAAGCGTTTCCGTGGGGCGCCTCTGTTACGTCGACAACCTTTTAGTTGATCAAAAAAGACTGCCTTTGGCATACGTTCGTCTCCCATACAGGATACGTGCCCTGCCCAGCGTAAGTGTCAAACCAAAAGAAGTCCCTCTATACTGTCCATACCGGCGTGCGCAAGTACATCGCTATTTGTATTTCGGTAATGCCACCGTATGTCCATGATGGAGCGCAAGCATCTTTGGTGAAAGCGCTCAAGAAGTCTTAGTAGTTTTCTTTAAAGTGTCCATGTCTCAGAGCCATATAGAAGGGTTGAGAGAACCATCTCCTGGTAAACAATGATTTTTGTAGGCAAGCGGAATGATTTGTTCCGCCAAACTCTCGTCTGAAGACGTTCAAAAGCGTTACTGGCCTTGGCTAGATGGTTATCAATTTCCCTTGAAAGTGAGGCGTCATTTGACACTATACTACCTAGATATGTGAAGTGGTCTACCACATTAAGGGGCTGTTTGTTTACGGTGATCTTTGGTCTGGGTATGTTTTGTTGGGTGACTTGTTGAACATAAATTCTGTTTTCCCGAGGTGTATTGATATACCGAAAAAAAGAGACAGCGTTCTGGAGATCATGTTCATTGTGAGCTAGCAGGGCATAATCATCGGCATAGAGAAGCTCCGTTATAACCATCTTTTTTTGTTTTGTATGGGACAGTAGACGTCGAAGATGTAGTGAAGCAGGGCTGTGTACTTGCTCCTACTCTATTCGCTATCTTCTTTGGCGTAAAGCTGGGTCAAATAAAGCAGCAATTTGCACGAAAGCATCTACATCCGGTTTCGTACAGATGGCAATTTGTTCAATCTTCCACATCTACTATCCCAGAACATGGAATATGTAACAATTAATGGCTGCCTAATGAAGATGTATGCGCGATGGACTGTCAATTGGTCGTCGCGATGTTCATACCCTGCCTGCTACCATCCCCTGTCGTCCTGCGGGAGGTTTGTACTAGGAAGTAGATTCTCTTCAACTCTGAAAGAACATCCGAAACATGTAAAATATTCTAGATAACAAAGGCGGACTTTTACCTTAAAAAAACTTAGAAACGTAGTGCTAGTAATCAAAAGAATGTTTCATCCAGCATTTTTCCAGCACCATTTTTGGACAAAAACTTCAAAGCAGTATAGTTTAAATAGAAAAGTAACATTTCTTTTACAATATAGATTTTTATATACTAGTCGACTGGTGTAGAAATTTTTAAAATAAATCATTTTTTAACTTAAAACAGATTTCCCGCGCCCTCCTGTCAATTTACCAAGAGCTCCTAAAAATCTCCAGAAATTGCAAAATATACGAAAAAAGTCCTTAAAATATACGAAAATATATAGTCAAAATTTGTCATTTGGGGTATCATTCAATATGGAAAACGACAATCTAACGCGCGATAAATAAAAATAGCATTATGCATAAGCCGTAAATGCGTAATCTGGTGAAAGAATTTTCTCGAGTCTCAAACTAATGAAAAATTACTTGAGGTCAACATATCTTAAAAATAGATTAAAACATTTGATAATTCTTAGTATTGAGCGTAATCTATGTAGAAAACAGAAGACTCGTAAGGCAAGGCTCGTAAAAAAAATATGTACGTAGTCAAGAATGAATAAAATTCATTGACTTATCATCCGCTTCCCTACCCAAACTTTGCCCCGCGAAGTTTATTCGCATCGGGCCACATAATGCTTAAGTCCGACCCTACTATTTAGTGACGGTTGAATATACATAGTAGATTATTTGTTCTCTTTTAATGACTTCTTGGTCACTATTTAGTGTTTGTAAAATGTTTGTAAATTGTTTCACATAGTTTACTTCCAAGTCCAAACCTCCCACAGGACGAAGGAAAGTGGGAGCGGGCAGTGTTTGAAACCGGGACTATTGAGAAATCCAAAACGATAGTCCAGCGAGCAAATCGCATGAACAGGTAGCCATACGTAGTGACGGATGAATACTACTTGCACTCCCCTATCTCGTTTTTTCTTGGGGTAACTCTATTCACAGAAATAAAAGAGCATCTTTCCTTTACTTTTTCTTGCGTGTCCAAAATCTTAAGCCATGAAGATAATGATATATATATATATATATATATATATATATATATATATATATATATATATATATATATATATATATAGTAATAAATAATAAGCAAAATAGAATATTACCCTGCATATACAGGGCTATCTAAACTGGAAATATACGGTGGAAAGACCGCACAACAAAATCGATGTAAACCGGTATGGACAGTATAGAGACCTTACACTGGGCAGAGCATTTATCCCGTATTGGGGACCATGATATGCCAGTCGTTTATGGTGAGCTGAAAGCTGATCGGCGTAACAGAGGAGCCCAAGGTAACGCAACGCTTTAAAGATACATATATATATATATATATATATATATATATATATATATATATATATATATATATATATATATATATATATATATATATCATGGGCGTAGCCAGGGGGGGGGGTCTTGGGGTTCAAACCCCCCCCCCCCCCGAAATGAAATTCCCTTCTTCCCCCCCCCCCCCCGGGGGGAGTTGGAATTTAGTGACTGATTTTTTGCTTTGATTTTGTTTATTTTAGGTGAGATTTTAATAGTAAACCATCACTTGCCCTAGCAAAACCAAAGGGGTTTTAAGTTTAAAAACCCCTACCAGGGGGGTTCGAGTTTAAAAACCCCTACCAGGGGGGTTCGAGTTTAAAAACCCCTACCTGGGGGGGTTCGAGTTTAAAACCCCTACCAGAGCGATTCGAGTTTAATAACCCCTACTAGGGGTTTTGAGGTTAAAACCCCCTACCAGGGGTTTTGAGTTTTAAACCCCCTACCTGGGGTTTTTGCAGTTAACTCCCCCTCTTCTATAAAACAAAACAAAAAAAATGCAAACGAAAATCCCCTAATTCCAAGAGCACAGTTAAGGAAGATTTTGATTTTAAAACCCCGTCTAAAATTTAAACCCCCTCTTTAATATAAAAAAAGCTAATTACGCACTCAAAATGTTATGAGCGTAGATAAATGGGTTTTGACTCAGTTTTGAGTTTAAACCCCACTTCAGTGGGGTTTGAAGGTAAAAAATACCTCTTTTTAATAATAAAAAAAAGCAAATTATACACTAAAAATGTTATGAGTGTAGTATATGGGGTTTTGAGTTTAAACCCCCCTCCAGTGGAGTTTGAAGCTAAAAAGTACCTCTTTAATATAAATAAAAGAAAATTACTCACTCTAAAATCTATGAGCGTAGTCAAAGGGGTTTTGAGTTTAACCCCCCCGCCATCTTCAGTGTAAGAAAGAAAGCAAATTACGCACTCAAAATGCTATGAGCGTTGCCGAAAGGGGTTTTGAGTATAAACCCCCATTCAGAGGGGTTTGGTGCTAAAAATACATCTTCAATATAAAAAAAAAGCAAATTGCACACTAAAATTATTTGAGCGTAGCCAAGTCAATCGGGGATTTTGAGTTTCTTCTACACATGGGTTTTTTTTTTTAAAGTTTATAACCCCTCCAGATGGTTTTGAGTCTAAGATCCCCCTACAGAGCATTTTAAGGTGGAAAACCCCCAACAGAAGATTTTGACGATAAAACTTCTCTTTTCGATATAAAATCTAAATCAAACTAAAGTCACTTAATTCCAAGAGCGTATTCAAGAGAGGTTACACATTTTTACCAGTGGCAGGGCTCCATTAATAAACTGCAGTGAATAGTCATCTACCGAAATCGAAAAACACTAAATATAGCTCAACAAAGATGGCTAAGACAGATTTCAGGAGTCAGTTATAGAGATCGGATCTAAATCAAGGAAATCCTATGCCGAACTGGGGATCGACCCCTTAGTAAGATTGTGAGAGAACGACGCATGAGGTTTGCGGGACATGTTCTCCGACAAAATGAATTACACATAAGAAGAGTTGCAATGATATCCTAGTACAACTTGACGCCACTCATTAATGGAAGTCCTCATGGTAGGTGGGAAGAGGCTTCAGACATTACCAGTGACATATTTTTATGGAAAATGCTTGACGTCAAATGTTCCGAACGGCGTGGGAGGGTCTAAGTCAGTAAGAATAGCACATTAGGTTTTTAAAATAAAACTTTTTAATAGCATTAAAATGGACTGTAGATACCTCAGAATATGCATTTTGTTGGCTTTCCATACCAGAAATAGTGCTTGGCGGGCGGGGCTTCGCCCCGCGCTGGGGAGCTCCTGGCGCTCCCCAGACCCCCTTGCTAGTAATGGCGGGGAGTCTACAATTTTATGGAAACAGTTGGATGGCAAATGCGCCGAACGACGAGGGAGGGTCTAAGTCAGTAAGAATAGCACATTAGCTTTTTGAAATAGAACTTTTTAATAGCAGGAAAATGCACTGTAGATACCTCAGAATATGCATTTTGTTGGTTTTCAATATCAGAAATAGTGCTTGGCGGCGGGGCTTCGCCCCGCGCTGGGGGAGCTCCTAGCGCTTCCCCAGACCTCTTTGCTAGTAATGTCGGGGAATCTACAATTTTTTCACTAACTCATGATAGAACCTATTCTAGGGCACAATAAACGTCTTCCGAAAGAATGAAGGGTCAGAATGTAATAAAGATTATGTACCCACACACACACACATAAATACATACAATTTTTTTTCGCGGGGGAGGGGGGGTCGGGGGGGGGAGAAAAAACTCACCCCCCAAAACCCCCCCCCCCCGAAAAAAAATCCTGGCTACGCCCATGATATATATATATATATATATATATATATATATATATATATATATATATATAATATTTATATATATTATAAAGTAGAAAGTAAGGTGTATGTATGTATGTATGTCACTTATAGAAATAAAAACCTCTTAACCAATCTTGATAAAACTTGGCATGAATGATCCTTGGGTATCAACTTAGACTGTAGTGCATGTATTGTAGCCCTAAAACAAACTTAGGACTCTTAAAAAAATTATTGTAGCCAACAAGCACAAATAGCCGCTGTTCAAGATAAAGATTTTCTAGACCTCTCGCCGAAATTAATTGATATTTTTAATATATTTTGTATAATTTTAAAGTCCAAATATGAAATTTCAAATTATGATCAATTATGTGGTAATTATATTCCCAAAGATATACATTAACTTTCAAATTTCTAAGGAAATAGAGCCGTTTTTTGAGTTCCAATGTTTGGAGTTTTGATCCAACGAATTTTTAGCATTATAGATAAATGGAAAAAAAACTCAGTACCTTCATAATTGGAAAGATTGTACTGTAATAAATCTATTGTTTCTTTCAAGCGGGTAAGGTTTCGTTGATTGATTTTCACATCTTCTTTAACATTTTCAATGTTTTGTTGATTGATTTTCACATCTTTTTTAACATTTTCGATGTTTGTTGATTGATTTTTACATCTTCTTTAACATTTTCGATGTTTTGTTGATTGATTTTCACATCTTCTTTAACATTTTCGATGTTTTGTTGATTGATTTTCACATCTTCTTTAACATTTTCGATGTTTTGTTGATTGATTTTCACATCTTTTTTAACATTTTCGATGTTTTGTTGATTGATTTTCACATCTTTTTTAACATTTTCGATGTTTTGTTGATTGATTTTCATATCTTTTTTAACATTTTCGATGTTTTGTTGATTGATTTTAACATCTTTTTTAACATTTTCGATGTTTTGTTGATTGATTTTAACATCTTTTTTAACATTTTCGATGTTTTGTTGATTGATTTTCATATCTTTTTTAACATTTTCGATGTTTTGTTGATTGATTTTCAGGTCTTCCTTTACACTCGTCATATTTTTCTGATGAACCTTGAATTCTTCATGAATATTTATTATGTTTTGTTCGCTAGTTTTTTGCCTCTGTTTTTCTTCACCAACTTCTCTCTGCAAGTCCTGCACAACTTTGACCAAATCATCCAAAGTCGGTCTTTGTACAGAAATGACAAGCTCCTCCTGAAGTCTGTCTTTTTGTCCGAATAAATTGTTGACATGAGCACCACAAAAATATTTCCCAGAGTCTGACAATTTCACATTTTGCCATGTGACTTGAAGATAGGAATCTTTAGACAAGTTGTGATAGAGTTCGCCTTGTATTGTATTGGAGCTCAGATTTTGTCCAGATTTGGTAACAGGTTGATCACTAGATATAGTTGCAATAACATCATTAGTCTCTGAAAAAAAAAAACACGTACCGATATAATGTAAGATTAAAATGCTACAAATTCATAATAAAAAAAAAGGGATACATTTTACTTTTTTTTTAATGTATCATAAAAAATATATCACACGGAACTAAACAAAATATTGAAATTGAAATTTTGAGAAATAGTGAAATAGGACTGCATGGATATAAGCTTAAAAGTCGTAAGTCCTTACTGGAAGAGGGATAGAGAGGGTTATCTCGGAAATGCAGCAATGCCATAAATAGCAATATTGCCACAGAATTTGGGTGCAACATCATTGGAAAAAAGAGTCTCTGTGGCTGAGTGGTTAAGCTTAAGAGCCTGGCGTAAGGGCTAGGGTTCGAATCTCGGTAAAATCTGGGACTTTAATTGGGGAAAGTAAAGGCGGTTTGTCATTATGTTGGCCACATAGCAATCTGTTCGTTAACCGTCGCCCATAGAAACAGATGACCTTAATTCCATCTGCCTTATAGATCGCAGTCTCTGAGAGAGGAACTAATTGAAATAGGAAGAATTCCCATAGGTGTGTCCGAATTGATGATACTGTGGGAGGTGGAACGATACGACTCAAACCAGTAATGGCCGATGCCGCCGAGAAGTTTACGGTCTCGTGTCTTTTGAGACTAATTGACAGAGCTACTCGAAGTGCTTACTGTCTACGAAGAAGTTTTTGAAATGAACCATAGTCACTCTACCACAGAAGGAGGTCAACAGACGTCAACAACAACCATTTCCCTTATTCGATACCAAGCTAAATAATTAATTACCAAAAATTAATTGACTAGATGAGATTTTTCGTTTATTGATTCAAGTTTCTTTTTTAATTACAATAAATAATTGTTTAATATATCAAATTGATCGGAGAATGCTAGATGAAGAAATAGTGTTAACCATTGTTTAAGGAGACTTAACCCCGAAAAATTAGTCATATCTGTAAATACTAAAGGATTATGTCCCTTGTTGGTATTAAGAGAAATATTGAATTGCAAGTAATTAATGGTCTAATTGGTTATTTATTGGATTGACTCATGTCTTGTCCATGTCAATGGACTATGCGAAGTTTCAGCTTGATCCCTGAATGGGATCGGGACAAATAATGTGTACACACTTTGTACCAGACAGACAGTGAGTTGATTTAAGCTTTTTAAGTAACACTTCTCTTAGTTTCACCAATGTTTATTATATTAATACCACGTTACCGTGAAGTATGTACATGGATTGAAGAACTGAATCTTCATAAGGTCTATCGTTGGAAGCCTGCAAAACAACAACAAAAAATATTAATACAATTTTTCTAAAGATATGCAAAGTAATGTTAAAAATTACTTACCTATTTACAATAGACAAACAATACAAACACACTTGTGTACAGCAAATGGTTTGTTAACACCATAAGACAATTAGCTATTGAATTCTGATTAAAAATTATTAGTTTTTAAATTTTAAATGAAATCTAGAAAAAACAATTAAATTATACTATAGTTTAAAACATGTGTGTGTGTGTTTATTTGAGTGCATTAGTGTGTGTGTGTATTTACGTTTGAGTGTGTATTTCCTATGTGGATGTCGTTTGATTACCTTGTGTTTATATATCTAGGTGCGTTTCTCTGTGTATTTGCGTTAGTGTGTGTTTTTGTGTGTATGAGGGTACTTTTGTGCGTGTATTTGAGTGCGTTTTTGTGCGTTTATTTTAGTGCATATATGTGTGCGTTTGTCTGTGTTTGTTTTATGTATTTGAGTGCAATTGTGTGCGAATGTTTTTGTATTAGTATGTATGTGTGCTTGTCTGTGTGTGTTGGTGAAATAAGATTTATATCTGCATTAAGTGAATTCTAAAAAAATATATAGTTCTGTTGACCTTACCAGAAAAGAACATTTGACTGTCAAGGGTTCTATGAGTTCTTTTACAATTTCTGAACTTCCAACGAAATGAAGTTTTGATCCTGTATATAAAAAAAAACATTTTAGAATCGGCATTTAATTGCATATTCCAATTTAGCCATTATACCAATTTTAATTACTCTTTTTACATAAATACTTTTAATATATATCAAGGCCCCCCTCTCCCAAGCATCCGAATCCCTAGTTACACAACTGCAAAAAAGTCAACAATATTGTATTATAATATTTCTAATATTTACTTATATTATTGTATCCTGAAAGCTCTACATTTTTCGAAGAACATTTTTCTATATCTTCAGAAATCTTTAGTCGTGTGATTTCTTGAATCAATGCTGTGACATTTGGTTCATATCTCACTTCTTTCTTGGCTTTCATGGGAACATTTTTCTGAACAGAGTTATCTCCATCAACGTTACATCTGTAAGTTTGAGCGTCAGACTGAACAGGATTGTAGACAGTTAAGGAAAGGAACAGATTTCCAAAACTGACTTGCGCATGTCTGAACTGAACAAATTGTTGGAGATTGAAAGTTTGAGTGTCCAGTGACAGAAGAACATAAAAGTCTTTGATCGTTTCGTTAAAACGTGACAGTGATACAGATTTGATGACATCAATGTTTGGAACTTGGTTGTTAGTTACAGAACAGTTGATCATCAGTTGTGACGTGAACACTGGCGATATGACCTCTGGCTGGACATTAATGATAAGATCTGAAACAAAATATTTAAAATACTTACAATTTCCATTTCAATAAAAAAAAAAATTTCAATTATTCTTAAATACAAATTATTGTCTACAATTTCTAAATGAAGCTTCAGGAGTTAAGAAAAAATATATTCTCCTGACATGATCCACTTATAACATTTAGACTCTTGAACAGAGCTAGAGAAAGCGTATACCTTAAGCTAAAAATTTTAACTAGTCAAACATGCGCAGGATAACATAAAATTTCTGACCTGGTCCTTCAAACCTGCATATGATTAATTTAATCCAGAGGGAATTATCTTCCTCCCCCATCGGAAAAAAAACCCTTAAGAACTTAAACTGTAAGAAGAATTGACTGATTCAGAAACATATCCAAAAATCTTTACGTAAATAGGATTTTTCAAACTTACTAGGATAACGACATATTTTTTTTTTCCATAGTATAACTTATTGATAGATAACTATCTTAACTCTTTCTCTAGTAGTTATTTTCTTCGTTTTAAAATGTTATATTTGACATCGAATTATAAGAATATGCATGCTCTCTTTACATAACGCAAATAAAAGTGTATACATTTAAAAATCAATTTAGTTTATTGGGGTCAAATCCAAGTCGACATCGCCTATTAGCAGAGAAAGAGTTAATAGTTCTTTTAGGTAATATATATATATGTATATATATATATATTGGTAACATAAAGTGTATATAACAATAAAAGCTTTTATAAAGCTAATATCAACTCACACAATGTCTGTCTGTCTGTCTGTCTGGTAAAACGTTTGTTCGATATTTCTCCTACACCCATTCTCAGATCAAGTTCAAACTTTGTTAAATTATTCATTGACATATTCAAAAAATAAATTAATAAGACAATTACAATTAGAGAATTAATTACTGGTAGATTATTATTAACTTTGACACCAACAAGTAAAATTAATACTTAAGTATTTACAACTATGGATAAATCTGTAGGATTTCGTCCCCTTCAATAATTCTTAATGCTTTTTCTCCCACACTTTTTATCAAAATAATTTTATACTTTAAAAAAAAATCTATATTGTACATAACAAAGCACTAACTAATAAACAAAATAACTAATTATTCAATTAATTATTGGTAATTTAACTATTTTGTTTGATACCGAATAAAGGAAATAAATATGATTTAGAATTATAGTAGTAAAAGGCGAAGTTCATCCCCTTACAAATTTTATATTTTGCTTATTTTCCTTTAATAGATTTAACTAAAGACAATTTTTGCGCTTACACAATAGCATGCTCAAAGCGCTTTGTTCCAATCTCATCTGCTTTCCAGTGGGGATGGGATTATTTGGGAGAACTTTTTCCGAGCAGTAACTTTAAATTTAAGCCGCTCAGTAGACCCAGACGGGTGTCGAACCTTAAGCCTCATCGATAGGTTTCTCAGCCAAGCTCAAACGAACTTGCGGTCAATCAAACATCCCAAAAGGTTATAATAAGGTTATAACATAACATACATATAACATAAAGTGTATGTAACATACAAACGTGCGCGATAGGACCTTCTCAGCATCTTTATAGTCCTTAGGCTACGCCGCTTGCGCTGGCTCGGACATTTTCGCGGATAGAGGACACTCGCTTCCCAAAAAAATCATTCTGTACGGGCAAGTTGCGTCTGGCTCAAGAAAAACTGGTCGCCCCCACCTCCGTTACGTGGATGTGATAAACAGTGAAACATTTCTTCTTCTTCTTCGTTCTCATTTTTATGTTGGAGCATTCAGATGACTAGATGAGTTAAACTGCGCAGTGGTTTCTAAATCAGCGAGCTCTCTATATATTGTTCTTTCTATTGGGGTGTTTTTGGGGCCAGTGTCTTGTAAGGGCAGTTTTGGAGGACATAGTCAGCATGTGACGAAACGCGTTCCCTCCTCAATACAGAACTGACCAGTGCGGAACTATTCCCCCCCTCTTAGCCACTAGTTAGCATTGTAAAGCCACTTTTAACACTAAAACGACCAGTGTAGAACACAAACATCCTATCACACCAAGGTAAGATCCAACCCCCAAATTATAGGCCATAAACACACACCCCAAGTTACAACCAAACGCCGAAACAAACGTACGCAGCCGTTAAGTTCAGGAACATTAAAATTGAAAGTTATGCCCCAAACGCCGAAACAAAAGCACGCAACCGTAAAGTCCAGTGACATTAAATTTTAGTGTCCACGTGTATCCCTTTAAGTCGACACTCCTAACGCCCATGGCTATTCAAATCGTTCTCGTCCGCTGTACCATCGAGCGATGGTCCAGCCTGATAATTGTTGCATGGTTCCGCTTTCATCCTCCTTCGCCCAACCCCCTGGCCGCGGGTTAAAGAAGTCAGGTGAGTGAGCCCCAAATGAAAAGATAAGTCCAATTTAACAATTCTAAACTCAAAAGACTCGCTGGCCATTGGATCGTCACTACCCTTAACATACCGCTCGGGAACCTATAAAAGCCGGAGACGAAAGTTTCAGGTTAATTCTAGATCAGAATCACTGATAAGTCAGGAGACTCTCAAGTCAACGATTCATTTGGGAACTTGTGTAAGGCAAAGCGGGTGAGTTGGAAAAACTTTATTATTATTATTTAGTGTGTCTTCGCCTGTAACATTTATGTTCATGTATCATTACCATGTTAACACTTGTTTGCTTTCAAATATTATATTTGTAAATCTCTATGATTAACTGTTCCGCATTTACTAGACAATGTTGACTGTACTCCCAACGGTGGACATCCACCTTACGATTTAGTTAATTATAATTATTCATTTGTTGTTCATTCATATCCATATTCATACTCGCGTCTAGATTATTTCCTTACCTGTGCATATGTACCTGTACATGTGCACATATATATACATTATAATTATGCTTGTTCTTGCTATGCACTTACTGTACTGTTACCATGCATCCTTAGGCCCCTTAACCCTAACCCTACCCCACTATTTTCGGCTTCTCTGCCTGCATAATTATGTGACCTTCTCTACCCCCTCCACCTTTCTTCTTGTCACGGTCCTCCGGTCACGAGCGACAGCGGACTTGTTTACCTGTTGGTCAATAAAATCACAGGGGCTACAACCCTGTAATATGGTTCCCTGTTTCCCTCCAAATTTATGCCCCTGCCTTGTACATTTATATATGTATTTGTATTATTATTATTGTATTATTTGTACAGCAATCATCACTAGACCTAGTAAAATGTTTACATGTATCTTAGTTAGCCTGAAGGAGACGCTCCTACCCAGGATGCGCCCCTTGCCACCCAGCCTGTATGGTTTAATAATTCAGGCTCCTCTCATGTCTCATTTCATAGCCTCCTACACCAGGGCTGGCGTGTCCTCAGCAGCTCTCCACACATTCCCGTTGAGGGTGAGTTACTCAGGCATTCCAGGCTGAAGTCCCAGGACCGGTCTGCAACTACAGCAGGAGTAAGCCCATCGCGTGGCATCCTCATATTCATCACACTAGTGCCAGCCTACCTGCAGGGCACCAGCAACTGGCTGCCGGCACAACGGAGCTTCAACTCACCCCACGCCGAAGGAGAACCTTGAATACAGATAAGTGAGAGACAGCCAACAACCATACACGAACCTTTATAAGCATCCTAGTGATGATATTATCTTAAACGTCATCATAAAGTCCTAAATCATTTTATACATCCCCCCACTTACTCGCTGATAGTATTTCTTCTTAATTAATCTTTATTAAATATTTGTTCTTCCACAAAATCATTAAGCTTTGGTTTTGCTTGTGCCTCTCTATGTGCCTATATAATACCAACAAAAGATTTACCACGTTGTGGCTCTAAGACTTTACCCCCTAGGAGTCGCAGGCCATCGTCCCCATCGGGAAGTGCAAACGAACCAATCGGCGGACTTATTCCACCACACAGCATTCTCTGGTAGCACACCACATGACAGTGAACATGGATACTGACCATTGGGAAGACATAGCTCTAGACCGCACTAGAGAGAGACAGTGACCAACAGAGCTATGGAAAGCGAGAAAACATGGGCATCGGTTCTTGAAGAAAAGCGTGCCACACGAAAAATGGCCAGCTCTTCTACCACCAAAGCGAAAGCTACTTAGACGTGCAATATATGTGGACAGGAGAGTCTCTCCAAAATAGGGCTCCAGTCATATGGAAAAGCATTGTAGATGAAGCAACGTCGTTTTATGACTGAATGAGGCCAATAACTATAGCATCGCTTTTATATAACATAAGGCGTATGTAACTGTCACACACTAGTTTTAGAACCACTGTGACACAAAGTGAATTAGTAGTGATTTAGTAATCATGTAACTACTTTGTGCCAACGCACGAGGAAATATTGGGTCTGTAACTGACCACGGGGTGATTTCAGTCAGTTGATGTTTGGACTCCTGAGAGTAAAGAGCTATACAAGAGAGTGTGATTTGTTATGATATGACTTAGAATATCATTGCAAGTTGTGGACTAGATATATAGACATTTTTCACTTGGATTATGTGAAGCCTATTGTCTATTTTCTATGGCTCTGTTTGCCATCAAATTTATTTTATCTATCATGCAATAAACCTATATGTTGTCTGCAAAATGAGAACTTATTCAGTTCGTGATTGTAATTAACTGTTGTGCTATAGCCGTAGTCTTACGACGTAATAAGTAGTGCAGAAACTCAAGTAATATTAAGTCATCCTCAATCAGGGTCATAAACATTTATAAACGAAACACCCAAGCCATTTACACTAACTTAGAGTGTATACAACATAAACTGTTTACTTTGTTTTAACAAATAGGCCTACGTTTTAAAAATTTAGACATGTAGATATTTAAACTCCCACAGGATAGAGGAGGACGGCGGCAGGCAGGGTTTAAACTTGAGATCATCAAAAGACAAACTAAAGAGCATTCCTTTTTTTTACGAATAACATGTAACATCAAGTTTATGTAACATCAAGTTTATGTAACATCAATTAATGTAACATCAAGTTTATGTAACATCAAGTTTATGTAACATTATGTTTATGTAACATCAAGTTTATGTAACATCAAGTTTATGTAACATCAAGTTTATGTAACATCAAGTTTATGTAACATCAAGTTTATGTAACATCAAGTTTACGTACACAAAGCTTGTGTAATATAAAGTGAGATTCAAAATAATTTTTATAAGTATCAAAAAACATTTCTTAGTTAGCTTTAATAATTAAAGTTAGATGTATATAATAATTCTAAACTAAAAGTAGTACATATAGCTTTTCAAACAAAAGTCGAAAGTCTAAATACCTGAAAGAGCTAATGGAGCTAAATAAACGCCAAGAAGAAGACTCAGTAGGAAAGCCATTTCTCAACAATTGACAAGCGAGAGAAACTCGTCTCTTTATAGATAGACACTAGACGAGTTATACAACGATGTAAGATGGCGGAATATTGTTATCATATTTAGTTTCACCATTGATGTTCAACTCATGGCCCGATAAGCGCATCCGGCTCGTGACATAGTGCTAACTGACCCTTAAAATTATCTGGTCACGTAGCAGGAGAGACATGGTTCCATTATATCCATAACTTTTAAGTTGATGCGACCTGTAAGTCATTGAAATGTATTATGTCACCCTGACTAAGAAATTTGGAGAACCCTCGAGTTACAGAATCAGCTCTAGAAAAAAATAGTTCTTTGAGAGTAATGGATACTTGTAACTTGTTTGACATTCGTGATGGCTCTCTTGTCATGACAACGAAGTAATAAAGATAAAAACAAAGATAATAATAGAGAAAGTAAAAGAAAGAGAAAGAGAGGCAGAGAGGGAGGGAGAGGCAGAAAGATTGTTGGGAAATATTTTTTAAAGTTAAGAAGCCCTTTTAGACCTTAGAGCAGATGGTTAGACATTAGTTTCCAAACAAGTTTACTGTCATAAGGCCAGGCCCAATGAACAACCACCTATATTTCCTAATAAATACTAAGAAAGACACAAGGACAGAGGCGCATTTCTTATTCCATAAGGTAGAAAAAAATTCGTACAAGTGCTCCTTCTTTCCTAGTGCCATTTTTAGAATGGAAAGGGTTTCTTGAATCAGCCAGGAAAACCAACGATTTAGCAGAGTTTACATGTTACCTGCATGAATTGATTGACACATGAAATGCGTAGGACGTAATTATCTTCTATTTTGAAGTAACCTCTGTAATATATAAGATTTTCTTAACTAAAGTCAGATACCAATAAAAAGGTCTTTAAAATCCTAATGTTTGAAAACTCCATTGTATGGGTCGCCGTTTTTTTAAATTTTCTCTGAGAAGCCTTTCCCATATTTGAGTATAGCTGCAAGGAAACAGAGGTTTGAATTCATAGTTGTCTTTCTCCAAGGTGGCTCGCTCTTGCCCCTTCTCCTGTTACTAAAAACTTCCTCCCGGACTCAATATCTGAGGCACACGTGAAGGCAAGGAGTTGGACTGGTTGTCAGAGGCTATTTCAGACTCATTGCATTAGGAAACATTTTATAGGTAGTGAAATGCTTTGATCCATAACCACTTCCAGCAATGACAACTTTGCGAATTATAAAAAATCTTACACTACATGGTTGTACAATCTATATATCTTCAAGATGGTATGCCAGCAAATGTTAAAAAAAAACAATTATGGTGCCTCTAAATTGTAGTTTACTTTGATTGACTAATGTTAATTCATTTCTCTAATACCTAGAACTAGTCATACCTGCTTCCTCTTCTACCTTCATTATTATGTTGGAGCATCCAGATGACTATGAGATGAACTGCCCAGTGGTTTCCAAATCAGAGATCCCTCCATATAATTTTCTTTCCATTTGGGGTGTTATAGGGCGAGTGACTTTTTGGGCATCCTGGTAAAAAAATGCGTTTTTAAAGGACATGGTCAGCATTCTCTGATGACACTCCACAAGGGCAGATCTAACAGGGTTCACTTTTAAGCTTCCTTAACATATTTTGTCTCATTCTGTTTTGTTCGGTTCTGATGCGAAAGATTAGACGTTGATCTTGGAATAGCTTATAATAAGCGTCATCTTTCTTGTATTCGGATGATATCTTGTCCATTTCTCATTTATTGTATTGACTATTAGTTTCTTTATTTCTTCATACTCATCACTAAAAATATAAAATAAGTTTATCCATCTTTTGGGGTTCACGGTTAAAAATTTAACTAACAAGGGGAAGTAAACTAATATATATTAGGAACTTTGTTTCAATCCTAGTTATCTCTCTTCGAGAAAATATTTGTGTTTTTGAGTATGCTAACAATGCTTTTAGCTAAAGAATGTTTTAATCACGAAATCGTTTTATAGGATTTATTTAGGTATACGCTAAAGATGTGTTCTCCCTTTTGGACAAAAATAATTTCTGATCATTCTGATCATTAATAAACCGCACACATGGGGGTGCACACCCACCCTCTTGGATTCTGTGTAGCAAAATTCTAGCTTTTTTTTTTAACAATCAAGTCAATGAACTTCTAATTGACAACTGAACAAGTAGTGCTTCCACTTATGACTGAAGTAGAGTTTTAAATATAAGAGTATCCTAGGCTTATCAGGAACTAAAGGCCGTCCATGTACGTGCACCTCTCTGAATTCTGCGTACCCAAATTTTAGCCAATTTGTTTACCTTTAAATCAATTAACTTCTAGGTAGCAGCTTAACAAGTCATACTTCCATTGAAGTACAGTGCTAGTGTCGTAATACACTTGAATAGCTTTGTCCGAAGTTCATGTCCGACCATGTAAACTTTATTATAGGCTTGAAAATTTAGTTCTATAAACTATGTCAAATACAGTATTGCACGTGAGTCGTGATAGTTAGAGTAACAGAAACTAACAGACTAATAGTTATCATTAGTTAATTTTCGATATGAAAATAGTAAAAGTTTCTTTCAACATTGAAGACTGCAGTCATTTGGGTAAATGTATTTACTGTTTACGTTGTGCAAGGTTGAGGCCGGTGTTAGCGCTCGATAAAATAGCAGGTGAAACACCTTCACCAGTTACAATTGAAAGGATACAAGAAATTTCATGAAATGCTATTGTGTGAGTCAAAACGTTCGTTTGTACTAACGGAGCACTGGCAGCAGATGTTGAGAAGACTAAAGACTTCATTGCGTTTGTTTCTGTTGTACAGAGACTGTGGTGATAGTGTTTGTATGGAGTATTGTAAACAACACTACATAGAATATTGGGTGTAAGTTTAAAGGAATTCTATGTATATTTATTATTATTTCATTGGTCCATTAGTTGGAACAGAGTGGCGGCCCTTGGGGAGTATGTTATTGTTGTCAGAGTCCTGAGTTTTGAAGCCTAGTCGTATAGTATAAGTAATAGCAAACAGTAACGATTGCGATGAGTTCAGAACTTAAATATTTGTTTCCTAGTTGCCTTATTACTGTCTTTACTCAATCTGATATTTTTCTAGCTAAATAAACGTGGGACTATAGCTCACAATTTATACATGAATCCAAAAAATGAGAAAAAATTCACAGTAGAATCTAATTGGTCCACTTAATTTCTCCTCTTACATCCGAATTTTTTGTTTAGAACTTTGATTTTATGTTCTGTAACAAAACAAAGTTACAAACATACGATGAATTATAATCTGTAGAAGTCAGGAGAACGCGTTTCTGTTGTGCAAAGTGCAAGAAACGATTTTGACGTCAGGAAGTCAAGTGGTATCCTTTGGACAAGGCAGTCAAGTGGTATCCTTTTGACAAGGCAGCCAGGTGGTATCCTTTGAACAAGGTGTCAAGTAGTATCTTTAGGTAGTGACTTAAGTATTTTTGAGTTGAGTAGTCTTCTGAGACAGTACACGTATTTTGATAGTTAGTAACTGTAAAGTTTATTGTTACCCGCTGTGATGCGGATGTGATTTGATAAGATTAACTACGTCGTATGTTTGATACCGCTGTTATGCGGACGTGATTGTATTCTATGCACTGGATCATTTAGTAACTACCATCAGGGGCGTAACTAGGGATATGGGGGCCCGGGGGGATCGACATTTTTGGGGGCCCCTTGCATTTTGACATTGGAAATATGACATGGGATAATGTACGCAAAAATATATAAGCCCCAAATCAAATTGGTTCAGTATATCAGTAAACTTAACAAAAAGTAATCAAGACTCTTTTAATGAATAATACCTTTGTTTATTAAATAATGCACAAGTGACAAATCTAAATTGATATCGCTTCACGTCGTGCATTCTGTGCAGCAAAGACATCTATAACATCAACTACATCGATACTTTCTAGTATTTGTGACTTCACTGACATTAAAGCCATGATAAGCCTTTCTTGTGTCATTGTGCTCCTGAGATAGCTTTTGATGAACTTGAGCTTTGAGAATGATCTCTCACATGACGTAATGGAAGTGGCCTGAGTTAGCAGTATTCGGAGGAGGTTGCAAAGTTTGAGCACACGTAATTACCATATGAAGCCTGTTTCCTCAATATGTCTATTGGTGATTGTATTACTGGTTTGTTGATGAAAAGTGCTCGTGCATCAAAGACATCATTAAAAAAGCGATTTGCCATTTATTTCATCATACAAACAGGAAAAGTAGCACAGTTTGTCATAAGCAGGTCTTCATCTAACAGGTGTCTTGGTTCAAGAAGAAACACAAAGATATCCATTTTCTTTTCAGCCTTTGAAATCTGTCCAGCACTTCTGTCGCAACACGTTTAAATTGCAGTTCTATTGACAGTCCTACATTAGAACTCAACTTCCCATCAAGTCTTTTCTTTCTTCTGGTTGTTTTGATTACAGGGAATCCATAGTATTCACTACCTTCTTTTGCTTTTTCGATGGATTGGGTTTTTGTCAGTTTCTCATCATTTTGCAGAAAGCATGAAAGGGTACTAATTTCTTTATCAGCTTCCCATATATGCAGTCCAGACTTTTGTAGTTTCTTCTGAACTATAGTAATTGGGCGCAAGAGCTTTGACCAGAATTCAAGATAGGCAAAAAATTCTTAATTTTCCACAGCTTGAAGAAGATTCTGTGCTAATATTATATGGTATTATGTCATTGTTGGTTGTTTATGTTTTGTGCGCAAGCTAAAGGATTCAGAGCATACAAAAGTGGGAAAGATCCATATCTCGTTATGCTCGAGTATAGAAATACTCCGATAAGTGGACTGCCGTATTCACCATCACAACTGCTGACGAGTAGAAGACTCAGAGAATCATTCCAACTGATCCCAAACTATTGAAACCATTGGTAGCTGAAAATGCAGAGACATTTCTCAACGAACGACAGATGAAAAGCAAAGTGAAAAACAATGCAAAAGCAAGACTGCCTAAAGATTATTCTGTAGGAGAGTTCGTCTATGTCAAACATGGCAGAAAGCAGTTGTCATAAAAAACATTCAGCACTCAAACATTCAGAGATCTTACATCATAAAGACAAACGGAAAAACATACAGAAGAAATCAACGCTTTTTAAATAAGAGTTTCGATGAAGACATCTCTTGGTACTATGATACCGATGGAGACAAAACTGTTGGAACAAACGGAACTAAAAGTTATAGACCAACGTCTAGAGAACTTGTTGTGTCAGTCAAGACAACCAGAAGTGGACGAATTGTTAAGTTCCTAGTAGGCCACTGCAGCCTATGCGGTAGCAGTGGGCCCCGCGCTTTCATAGGACCCGCGCTAATTCTAAGTGTACATTATTAAATTAAACCATTATAACGTATATGAAATAACAGGGTTTTCGCGACCTCCTGATTTTTCAGGGCCTCCAGGAAATCTCATGAAAAGGCAAAATATACGATAAAGTCCTGAACTTTTTTTTTATGTATTCAAATCTAATGAAGAATAGACGAAATTGACATTTTGGGGTGCCTATAAATAAAAGTGGCATTACGAGCTTTCATTTGATAAAAATTTATTGCAAAGACGAAAGTAGGCCTTTTTTTCTAATTCAAAAAAAATAATATTGACATTATGCTCATCCCTACCCAGACTAGGCACCGCGCGTTCCGTTTCGCATAGGGCCCCGCAAATGCTAGGGCCGGCCCTGTTAGTAGATATCACACTTAAGAACTTTAAATAGAAAGGTGTGATAATAACTTCAAAAGGAATGATGTGCTAATATTATATGATATTAAGTCATTGTTTGTTGTTTATGTTTTGTGCGAAAGCAAAAGGATTAGATGGAAATAAAAAGAGAGTTTCCATTGGATTGAGGAAAGATGAATAGAGGGGTAATAACTCGAGTGTGAAGTTTAATTCTGAAATTATAGACGCCAAACCCGAATAATGGACTATTCTAGCATTATTAAGAATAACTTTTGGATCTGTTATACTCGATTGTGTAAATTTTGCTTGAAGGTTAATTAGTGTAGCAATAAAATACTCGCAATTTAGATATGTTATTAGTAAAGATAACAAGTTACCTGGAATTCGCTGTATATCATGCAGTTTTATTCGTGGCAACAAAGTTTAAAATGAAGAACTAACTTTAAAAAAACTTTGATTTCTGTGGAAAAAAATATTTTTAAAATGTCAACAAAGTCAACGTACTGATAGACCTAGATCTAGGTTTAGTCTTTGTGATAAATTTAATCCATAAATGTTGAAAAAAAAAAAAAACACCCGTTGACACTATTTGTCAATCAAATATATTAAATTTATGTATTTACAAATAAATTTTGGACACCCATTTGGGCCCCCCCCCTAGGTGGTGGCCCTGGGGGATTTTTAAATTCTCCCCCCTCCCTTCCCCCTTTAGTTACGCCACTGACTACCATAAAGTGTTTTATGAAATTAATGTTATTTCTAGTCTTCCAAAACTCGGACTCACTCAATCATTATCCTTTGTGTTTGTTTGGTAACAAATGTGACTCTAGAAAGCAAGAACCAAGCAGTCTACGCATTCGCGACACATTGGTGGTGCCCAGTCTAATGTGTGATAGTAATACAGCATACTTCAACATTACACATTACACCATGTAAATATAATCTTTTACATCCCCCCACTCAAAAGTTCTAGATCCTCTAGTTATTCTCTTTGAAAGTGAAGAAAAAACTATATTTCTTTATTAATTCTCATTTAAAAAATCAATTGTTTACAAGTTATATTTACATCGCAATACTCTAAATGACCTGCCATGTAGAAATAACTATAGTCATGCAACTGGTTCAAACTTGATCAGTTCCCGTTTTAATATTCAAATTCGATTGGATGTAGTTTATTTACAAAACAGACGATGCTAGTTGGTCACTTCCGGCTATTCGTTTTTATTGATGCCAGAGTGAACTGTTAAACAATGATTGACTCGTTGAATTGACAGGTCATAAGTTGCTGTCTTTACCCAAACTGAAGGGCATTTGAAAATAAAAATGTCATGTTAAGAGCTTGCATGGTTATCTATATCATTTATATATATATATATATATATATATATATATATATATATATATATATATATATATATATATATGTATATGTATATATATCAGGAAAGCTTCCAAAATATCGAGTAACAAGACCTAGTTAATGAAAACTATTCTGAATTGCGAAACTGAATGTGACAAGGAAATCTATAATCGTGTGGCCTGGGACTGTTCCATCACTTGCCAAGGGCCGCTACTGCTCATAGTAATTTTTTATTAAATTATTACCACCGATGATTGACTTTCTCTATTTTTTTCCTAACTTTATAATTATTATTTTTTTTATATTCTTTATTCATTCTTCACTTGTGGTCTATGTACTTCTATTAGGTTTTGAAAGTTGGACATCTAACGCTGATGCTAAACAAAGAATTCAAGACTTTGAGAGCTGGCTGGATGAACATAAAAGAATAGACTGGTCTCTCTCATGATATCCTACCAAGAAAAGACATATACGCCATAAAGTAGAGGGATATATATACTTAAACTTATTACCCCTACAATGAAAGTTAAAGGACAATTGATGGATGTCTTTTGTTTTACTCATCCATTGTTTTCAATGTTCTGTTTTCAATGAGTGTTGCTCTAGTTCATTGTTATTGGCTACGCCCCTTGCATGACATCATTAGGTGTGCCTCTATTTTTTCTTTTACCTTAATGAAACTTTCACAAGTGACATGACTAACGAGAACAATGTACACAGGTTGCTTTGTAGCTCAGTGGTTCTAAAAATATTTATTTCGACATTTTTTTCAGTTTTTTTTCTCCTATGAATCTAAGAGCTCTAGGCCCTTTTATTAGTATGAACATTAGTACATTTTTAATTCTGGGGAAATAGCCCAAGTGTCAGGCGATTAAAGTGTTTAAAAGCTGTTGTATGCTGCTGTTAAATAATTACTATTTACTGGAGTGATTACTTAAGTGAAAATGTTGGAGTCAAAATGTTATTACGAAGTATACTGTGGCATAGTAACATGTAATATTATTATTATTATAGCTTTTATATAGCGCTACTTTCATACTTATAGCATGCTCAGAGCTTTTTTCCAATCTCATTTGTGGACCAGCAAACATATCTTGAAGTGAAACATTAATTACAAACATTTTCGTTATACTGAAATTAATACTTTTAAATCGCACCGGGTGATCGTGTTTAGCCATAGTAGGCTATTAACGCTTTGAAAAATCTACTGTCATTCTTGTTATTTATTATATGAAAATACGTTATTACAAAGCTTATATCAATTCACTCAATGTGTCTGGTATTGTGGCAAAATTTAAACAGGTTATTTCTCCCACACCCAATCTATGATCAAATTAAAATATTGCATAATTATTTCTTGTGCCTAAAAAAACAGGAATCAATGACAAAAAAAAATCACTTAATTCATTGAATATTGTTAAATAATTACTTTATTTGACATCAAATAAGGTACAAATATTGTACTTGACAGATGTGGTATATAAGTGGAATGAGTTCCCTTGTGGAGGCTTAAGCCTTGAGCTCTAATTCTTCTTCTTCTTCTTCTAGCCAGTTTTATTGTTGCTGAGCTGTCAGCTCTTTTGTAGACTGTGCCAAGGAAAAATAGTGTGCTGTTTTCTTCAGTTGTTCAGCACTGCCGTACAGTGTATTGGTTATGATGGGCTGTAGTGGAAGTAGGGTCTGCCTGAGGTGGATTAGGGAGGGGCATTCAAAGATAATATGCTTTACGGTTTCAAAGGGGTGGGCGCAGTGTCTGCATAGGGAGAGTTGTGTGGAGTTTATTTTGTTCAGGTGGTAATTTAATAGTGGTGTGTGTCCTGTTCTTAGTTGGAAAAAAGAAAAAAGCGCATAAAATTATGACAAAACCCCAAACAAAGCCTTTAATAAATTGAAAGACATCTGAAATAAAAACTTTACGGTCAATGCCTTAGATAATAAATAGCAACGTTTTACTTTGGAAATATTAACTAGCTTAGCTATCAAAAGAGAAATAACATTACTTTAAAAAAAATATCTAAGTTAAAGAACCGCTAATTACTGTCACTTATCTTCGCAAACACGAGACACACACAAGACACACACAAAGCACACACACAAGACCCACAAGATACACACGAGACAAACACACAAGACTCAAAAGACACACAGAATACACACACAACACAAGACTCACAAGATACTCATAAGATACACACAGAATACACACACAACACAAGACTTATAAGATACACACAGAATACACACACAACACAATGTCGGTGACACCTACCGCGGTTAGTTAAAGGTATCAACTCAACTCACAATCACTTCTCTCTAAAATTGTTATATTCCAAAAAAACTTATTTTTATTATTAAGTGTGCAAAAGTTTGTTCATGTATCAAGATAATTTATTCTAACGTCTGCTGGTGATGTGCCACTTGATGTGACGCTGCTGTTATATATATAAATCTGTTCTTCAAAATTTTGACAATCGGTATAAATCTCGATGCTCTATATTTTATAACTTACAAATAAATAGTGCCTTCATGTTTTGTTTTGTTTTGTTTGTTTGTTGTTGTTGCAAACCTTATATCAACTCCCTCTGTCTGTCAGAAAAAGAAGTTTGTAGGCGTTATTTCTCCCACACCTATTCTTGATTGAAGTTGAAACATTATTCATTGGTGTAGACATGACATAAATCGATAACAAAAAATAACCAATAAGTCAATTAATTATTGGTACTTAATTGTTTTGTTTGATATCGAATAAGGGAAATACCTTCTACAATATTGAGAAATATAGTTGTAAGCGCAGAGTTTGTTTTTTTTCCCCTTTGATAATTTTATGTAAAGGATTTTTAACAAAAAATATTTTAAAACTTCTGGTAAGGAACCTCTACAGGTTGGACATGCTTTAAATAACAAAGAAACAATTACTCTGGACAAAACAATAGAACTGCTGCTTGTTTTGCGTGAGTGTCATGGATGCATTTGTAGCCTGAATGTTATGGATGTTATCCATGGATGGTATCCATCTACGTGGCGTGGATAGCACTTTGGATTTAGATTCGGCCTCAAGGCGTTATTGTGAATATCGTACAAGGAGCGTATTCTTAAACTCTTCTCTTTGATGCTCAAGTAACAAGTTTTTTTTTTAATTTCTTTAACACTTGGACCTTTTAAAGAATAACTTATTAATATAACTTATTAACTTATTATAGTGGGAAGCTTGGTCGAGAGACCAAGTGCGCTTGAACTTGGCTTAGCCCCCTAGAAGGGGGCTCGAGGTTCGCAACCCGACTCGGGCAGAGTTGAGTTTACTGAGCACGGAAAACCAACTCCTAGATTCCACTTACTCCCCCCCCATCGCTGCTCCACAAATGAGATTGGACCAAAGCGCTCTGAGCATGCTCTAAGCATGAAAGTAGCACTATATAAAAGCTATAATAAATAATATATATATATAAAATCAAAACTTAAAAAAAAAATACTCAGAAATACACAAATATAAAACATGTCTTTTTCATACTACAGGTATCATATATATAAATACACTACGCAGCCACCATGGCGCCAAGCTTAGGGCTGTTATACTCAGATTAAGGCTATTTAACCCTTTACGTGTCCGCACAGCTGATTGGCTGTCTCGTACGCTCTTGTTTTGGCACGATTTTGAATTTTGGCGGGAAAAGTTGTTTCACAAAAAGGGAAAGGTTTGACTTAGAGACGATGACGCGACGAGTTAAAAATCCAGACGAAATTTCTAGAAAGAATAGCGAATTGTAAACGGACAAATAATAGAATATGCATCCTCTGTTTGGGGCCCCTCAGCCCAAGTAAACATTAAAAAACTTGAACAGACACAAAATAGAGCAGTGAGATTGATAACTAACGAATATTCAGATTTGAGTAAAGTAACACCTTTAGTAAAATCACTAAATTAAGAAAGCCTTCAGGAGAGAAGACTCAAAAGTAAAGTAGCAATCATACATAAAACACTGAACCATAATCTTCAAATACAAAAACAAAATCTAATAAAATACTCAGACACAAAGATAAATTAAGGCACATTCCTCATCCCATATGCTAGGACAAATTTGTACAAATACTCCTTCTTCCCTAGCGCTGTTAGAGCATGGAATGGGTTGCCTGAGCCAGCCAAGAAAACCAGTGACTAGGCAGCATTTAAGTCATTGGTTAATATGCATGACTGAATGCATGATGCGTAGAACGTAATCATCTTCTTTTTAAAGTAACGTCTGTATTATATTAGATCAAACTACTTTTAACGGCATTAAAGAGAGGCAGTTTTTATGGACGTAGAGACTTAACTTGACGACATTCGACTGTTTGCTTCGTTATTATAAAACGTCTTGTTCGACATTTAATATCTAGCGTCGACTAACTTCTAATGTTGGACTTTCGCCTGTGTGTTATTTGATTTCGTTATTTGAGTGTTACCTCCATTTGACTTAGCTGCATAAGACACATAATACACTTAAATCAAAGTTAAAAGTGAATTTGCAGGGTCAAAAGTCGTGGAGACTTTTATACCAAGCGCCCCAATAGTCACTTCATCTATCATCACTAAGCCTGTTATATTTTCTTTTCTCATTCTATCTACCCATATAGCATCGCGTTGCTACTCAAGTTACATTTTTTTAAAATCTATTAATAATATTTCATAGTAAAGTTTCCCCTTTTAGACCAAGAGATCTATAGGGCATCTATTTATTTGGCCAACGGTTAACGAGCATGGTGTCATGTGGCAAGCACAATGACCAACCGCATTTACTTTTTCCAATCAGGTACCCATCAAAGTTGGAGATCTAAAAAAATTAAATCCTTGTCTTCCACAATAATTCGAACCCGGGACCTCGGAAAACAAGCGCTTTACCGCTCAGCTACCCCACCTCTAGTTGAAGATAATAGAAAAATATTTTTCATTTCTTAGATAAAAATTAAAAATGCTGTAATCTCCCAAGCCGTAACGATACTCCTTCCAGCCTCTATTGAACCTTTCCAATGATTCGTCACTAAAAGATGATCGATCCCCCGCCGTCTGTCTTCGTGTCACACATGACCTGTAACCCGGAAACTGAAAGATGGTCGACAACGTACAGGATTACGTCAGAATTATCAAAATCGAGAAAGCAGCCAGTGCATTTAAACCATATAAATTTAAAATATTAAAATATTTAAAAATTTACAAAATGACAAAGTTCAAAACTAAGAATTGCTTTATTTTAAATTCTTTTTTTTTTTTTACAAAATTCATTTTAGTATCTCTTAATGTATTTTTTTAATTGGGAAGGGAGGGGCGTCTCTTTTATTCTCTGGGGTATGACTGTTGATCCAAATGTTCGTTTTATTTTCTTTCTCTTATTTTCATCTCGCTAAAAGAAACACTGTTAGACCATCCAGTTAATTCATACCAGTTCATTCCCTTGTAACTTGATGTACTTCCCCATTGACCATTTAGATTAGAATCATGACAACATCTATACCACCAGGCACCTGAACAATATTCTGCACAGTTGAAGTCACTGCGTATATCGTTATCTCTATCAAAAGTCGTAAAGAACATGTTGTTATGATAAAATAAACTATCTCCAGCATTTCCTGAAAAGTTTCCTATCTTCAGTTTATATTTCTCAGTCTCACTCAATACTTTAAAGTTTTCGTATTGCGCAAAATATTTTTTGTTGTTAAATTCTAAATCAATTCTTAAATCATATTGTCCAGTAGAAGTTAAATTAAAAATATTTTCATTTCCCAGATAAAATTCCCCAATGTCGTAATCTCCAAAGCCGTCACGATACTCCTTCCAGCCTCTATAGAAATCTACTTTTCAGTTGATTCTTCTCTGAAAGATGATCCATCCACCGCCGTCTGTCTTTGTGTCACACATGACCTTTAACCCGGAAGCTAATGTCACCACCACGCGTTCTTTCTTATGGATGATGCCACGACATGACTCCGGTATTAAAGTATTCTGGAATTCTTGTAATAGAGATGTGAAATTTGTTTTTCCTGAAAGTAAATATAAACAGTTCTAAAATTATTATCTTTGAAGTTCACATTTGATGCATGCAGTCCATCGGACAGGTACATAACGTTTAGTCGCAGCCTTTTAGCAGCTGAGTTTTTAGCGCAGATGTTTCTCGGTTCAAGAGATAATTTAAATATTTTATAACAAACATAGTGTTTTTTTTATATACTATATTATATAGTATGTGTTTGCCCCTTTACTTATTTTACATATACAAAACAAAGATAGGCATTATTCATTTTAAAGACATAATAACAAAAAAAAATAATGATAATATGACTAAAACATTTCGCGCCAAAAAGTATGCGTGAAAATAGCCATCATGCCAAATATAAACCTATAAACTATGTCATTACAAACAAAACTACAAGTAAAAAAATAAAGAAAAACACTAGTCTACGGGCGGCGTAACATACGGCGCTATTTCGCAGGACCGGCATTAGGCCACTTCAACCTAAGCAATCGCAGTAGGCCACGCAATTTTCATAGGACCCGCAATAATTATAGGTGTATAGATTTTTAAATTAAACCATTTTATAACTTATAAAATATTTCCCTCGCCCTCCTGTCGATTAAAAATTCTGATTCTGATTATGTTAAGCAAATGTGTAAATTTACTCAGAGCTTATAAAAGGTAGGTATTTACATCTAGACTTCTTCTTCTTCTTCTTGGAACTCTAGGCCAGCAAAAGTGAACAAGAGCTCTCTCTAACAGGCGTGAATGAGAACATTGTTCTCTCTGGCGGGTGGGACAGACTCGTGGCAAGACCCCCGCCATTTTCCTTTTCTATACCAGGCTAACCGTGCGAGACAGACTTAGACAACGGTACCTTTAATGTTCCTGAAAGTCTTATTATTTAATAAACTAGAACCAGGTGACCGAGCCATGCTAGTTGAAATTAATTTGGATATTTACCGTATTCATGTCGGAATGCCTTTTGTTATGACGAAAATGATCGAGCGATCGGGAAACGACTACCAATCTGAAATGTGCTTTTTATGTTATATTACCTAGAAATATCATTGTACAGGGCGTTTAGAATAGAAAGTCTCTTAACTATTATAATAGAGAGTCTCTTAGTGATTAGAATGCAAAGACTCTTAGAGATCAGAATAGAATATCTTTTAACTCCTCCTACAATCTAGAACAACCAGGGCTCACGTCGTACAGGGTGTTTAGAATAGAAAGTCTCTTAAATATTATAATAGAAAGTCTCTTAGAGATTAGAATAGAAAGTTTCTTAGAGATTAGAATAGAAAGTCTCTTAGAGATTAGAATACAAAGTCTCTTAGAGATTAGAATACAAAGTCTCTTAGAGATTAGAATACAAAGTCTCTTAGAGATTAGAATAGAAAGTCTTTGAACTCCTCCTACAATCTAGAACAACAACAGCTCAGGTCGTGTCGTTTTACGTGGAAACTTTTGCTTAAAACTTCTAGACTGTTATTGGCTTGGAAGAAAGTCTTTGTAGTTTAACTTTTCAAATGGTGACATACTGACATTTAATATTACAGTCAGTGTATTCATTATGGCTTTAGTACGAAACATAAATTGATGGGGAACCTCTAGGTTATACTGTTGAACATGGAATAATAAGGCTTGTCTTTGAGCCCAAAGATTAGTGAGGAGTGCAGTATTTTCCGTGGCTGTGCAGCCCCAGCTGTGACCTGCATCTTTTACCACATCCAGGGCAAGCATAACCATTGTCCGCAGGTGGTAGATTTAGATTTTCTTTTCGCCGTCTGCGTTTGTCCTCGGCAGCAGATTTTCTTTTGGTTATCAATGTGTATAACGCGGCCTTCGTGAGTAACCTTCATCTGTCTTATTCTGAGGCCGCTTGCGATCAGGTGCTATCTTCTTAATCAGCTAAGGAAAGTTGACGCCTAAGCTGGTCTTTAAAGAGTTTCCGTGGAGCGCCTCTGTTACGTCGACCACCATTTAGTTCACCCTAAAAGATTTCCTTTGGCATACGTTCGTCTCCCATACAGGATACTTTCCCTGCTCAGCGTAAGTGTCAAACCAAATGAAGTCCCAATATACTGTCCATTCCGACGTGCGCAAGGACATCGCTATTTGTATTGCGGTCATGCCACCGTTTGTCCATGATGGAGCGCAAGCATTTTTGGTGAAAGCGCTCAAGAGTCTTAGTTGTTTTCTTTATAGTGTCCATGTCTCAGAGCCATATAGAAGGGTTGAGAGAACTATTTCTTGGTAGACATTGATTTTTGTAGGCAAGCGGAGCGAATTGTTCCGCCAAACTCTCGTCTGAAAACTTTCAAAAGCGCTACTAGCCTTGGCTAGATGGTTATCGATTTCCCTTGAAAGTGAGGCGACATTTGACACTATAAAACCTATATATGTGAAACGGTCTACTACGTTAAGGGGCTTTTTGTTTACGATTATCCTTTGGTCTGGGTATGTTTTGTTGGGTGACTTTTTGAATATAAATTCTGTTTTCACGAGGTGTATTGATAAACCGAAAAAAGGTGGCATCCTATGCAAATTCATTTACCGCGTTCTGGAGGTCATGTTCATTGTGAGCTAGCAGGGCACAATCATCGGCATACATATATATATATACGAATTGCTTGCTTAAAAGTAAAGGATATAATGATTGTATCCAACAAGAGGAAATAGCCGCTGTTCAAGATAAAGATTTTCTAGACCTCTCGCCGAAATTAATTGATATTTTTAATTTATTTTGTAAAATTATAAAGGCCAAATACGAAATTTCAAATTATGATCAATTATGTGGTAATTATGTTCCCAAAGATATACATTAACTTTTCAATTTCTACGGAAATAGAGCCATTTTCGAGTTCCACTGTTTGTATTTTTGATCCGACAAATTTTTAGCTAAATAAATGAATGGAATAAAAACTCAGTACCTTCATAATTGGAAAGATTATATTGTAATAAATCTATTGTCTCTTTCAAGCGGGTAAGGTTTTGTTGATTGATTTTTACTACTTCCCTAATATTTTCGCTGTTATCTTGATTGATTTTCAGTTCTTTTTTAACATTTTCGAATTTTGGTTGATTGATTTTCACATCTTCTTTAACATTTTTGATGTTTTGTTGAATGATTTTCACATCTTCTTTATTTTTTTCGATGTTTTGTTGATTGATTTTCACATCTTCTTTAATATTTTCGATGTTTTGTTGATTGATTTTGACATCTTCTTTAACATTTTTGATGTTTTGTTGATTGAATTTCACATCTTCTTTAACATTTTCGATGTTTTGTTGATTGATTTTCACATATTCTTTAAGATTTTTGATGTTTTGTTGATTGATTTTCACATCTTCTTTAACATTTTCGATGTTTTGTTGATTGATTTTCACATCTTCTTTAACATTTTTGATGTTTAGTTGATTGATTTCCACATCTTCTTTAACATTTTTGATGTTTTGTTGATTGATTTTCACATCTTCTTTAACATTTTTGATGTTTTGTTGATTGATTTTCAGATTTTCTTTAAAATTTTCTATGTTTTGCTCATGATTATTCATTATGTTTCGTTCGCTAATCTCTCGTCTCTGTTTTTCTTCACCAACTTCTCTCTGCAAATCATGAACAACTTTGACCAAATCATCAAAAGTTGGTCTTTGTACAGAAATGACTAACTGCTCCTGAAATCTGTCTTTTTGTCCGAGTACATAGTTGACATGGGCACCGCAAAAATATTTCCCAGAGTCAAACAATTTCACATTTTGCCATGTGACTTGAAGATAGGAATCTTTAGACAAGTTGTGATAGAGTTCGCCTTGTATTGTATTGGAGCTTAGGTTTTGTCCAGATTTGGTAACAGGTTGATCTCTAGATATAGTCGCAATAACTCCATTGGTCTCTGAAAAAAAAATATGTTGCAAGATTAAAATGCTGGAAATACAGAATGAAAAAGGTATATTTTGTTTTATTTTGAATGTTTTGCTTTATCATAAGAAATATGTCATAAAGAGTAAAAAAAATATTATTGAAAAAAAATTTGTTTGAGAAATAGTGTGCTTCCGTTTGTAGTAGGATTGCATGGACTCAAGTTGACAAGTCTTTAATCCTTACTGGAAGAGGGATAGAGAGGGTTATCATGGGAATGCAGCAAAGCCAACAATGGCAATCATTTATTGGAATAAGGAGGCTCTCAGGCTGTGTGGTTAAGTTTAAGCGCTTGGCGTGGGGTTCAGGGTTCCAATCTTGGATAAGACTGGAACTTTGAATTTTGGGATTTTAATTGCACCCTCAAATGTGTACCTCCTGACTTTAGTTAGGGAAAGTAAAGGATTTTGGTCGTTGTGTTGGCCACATGGCGATCTACTCGTTTACCATCGCCCATAGAAACAGATGACCTTAGTTCCATCTGCCCTATAGATCACAGTCTCTGAGAGAGGAACTAATTAAAATAATAAGAAATACCATCTGTGTGTCCAAATTGTTGATACCGTGGGAGGCGGAAGGATACTCTACAACATGGTACGAATCAAACCATTAATGGTCGATGCCGCCGGGAAGTCAACAGTCTTGTGTCTCTTAAGACTATTCTAAGTGCTTACAGTCTATGAAGAAGTTTTCGAAATGAACCATAGTCACTCTTCGTCAGATGGAGGTCAACAGACGTCAACAACAACCATTTCCTTTATTCGATACCAAGCTAAATAAATAATTACCAATAATTAATTGACAAGTTGATATTTCTTTGTTTATCGACCCTTGTTTTGTTAGGTAAAATAAATATTTATTGAATGTATTGGAGAACGCTTGATAGAGAAATAGTGTTAACAATTGTTTAAGGGGACTAAACCCAAAAAAATGTAGCCATATCTGTAAATACTGAAGGATTAGTTCCCATTGTTGGTATGAAACTGAAAATGAATTGTTAGTAATTAATTGTCTGATTGGCAAGTTTATTTTATTAACTCATGTCTTGTCTATGACAATGAACACTGCGAGGTTTCAGCTTGATCCCTAAATGAGATCGTGACAAATAATGTGTACACACTTTGTACCAGACAGACAGTGAGTTGATATAAGCTTTATAAATTACAATATTTTAAGATCGCAAATGTTTGTTATATTAATAAAACATTACCGTGAAGTATGTACATGAATTGAAGAACTGAATCTTGATAAGGACTATCGTTGGAAGCCTGCAAAACAAAACAAAATAAATTAATAGAACTTTTCTAAAGATCTGCCAAATAATACTACAACTACTCACCTATTTACAAATACAGAAACAAACTCAAACACACTTGTATACAGCTAATTGTTTGTCAACACCAGGAGAATTCAAATTAACTATTGACAATCCGATTAAAACATTAGTGTATTTTTTTATGAAATCTAGAAAAAACAATACATTAAATTATAATGTTTGTGCTTGTATTTTAATGCGTTTGTGTGTGTCTGTATATTTGCGTTTGTGTGTGTTTTTGTGCGTGTATGTGGGTACTTTTGTGTGTGTCTTTGAGTGCGGTTGTGTGCGTGTGTTTTTGCATTTCTTTCTATGTGTGCTTGTCTGTGTAAAATAAGATTTAATTTCCGCCTCAAGTGATTTCTAAAAAAAATGATTTATGGTGACTTTACCGGAAAAGAACATTTGACTATCAAGGGTTCTATGAGTTCTTTTACAATTTAAGAACTTGCAATGAAATGAAGTTTTGATCCTGTAGACAAAAAAAAATTAAGTTTGTAGGGAATATGTTATACAAATCGAAATAGTTTACAAGAATATGTAATATTTTCAAGATATTTAAGTCAATTTGTTATTGAATTGTATGTCTACATATACGTTTAGTTCGAAGATGTTAAACAAAGAAGGAAGAAAATAATTTAGTTGTTTTTGAGTTTGTTGTCAAGTTATTTATAAACATCTCCGGCAAGATGATTCTGTTGAAGAAGAAAACATCAGGCAATAAAGAAACAGAAATCATCACAGTTAGCACCTGTCGCCTCTAGCACTTCTCAGCACTTTGTAGAGTATTCTACAAGCATTCTCCTTCAATAACTTAAAATAGAGTTCGTAATACGTAAATAAAATGTTGGAAATGTAACAGACAATAAAATATTATTCAGAACGTAAGTAGTGGCGAAGCTAAAATGGGGGGAGTGGGGAAAAATAAAAAAAAAACAACATCAACCCCCTACTTGAGGGGGGTTCCTCCATCGTAGTCTCCCAGATTAGTTTTTAACATTAAATATAACACCATTATCTTATGTCATGTTGTCAGATGTCAAAATGTAAGGGTCCCTAAAGAGGTCAAGCCCCGCGCATTCAAACCCCTAGCTACACCACTGCTAAAAGAACTACAATATTGTATTATATTGTTTCTAATACTTACTTATATTATTGTATCCTGAAAGCCCTACATTCTTCGAAGAACATTTTTCTATTTCTTCGGAAATCTTTAATCGTGTGATTTCTTGAATCAATGCTGTGACATTTGGTTCATATATCACTTCTTTCTTTGCTTTCATGGAAACATTTTTCTGAACAGAGTTATCTCCATCAACGTTGCATCTGTAAGTTTGAGCGTCAGACTGAACAGGATTGTAGACAATCAAGGAAAGGAACAGATTTCCAAAACTGACTTGCGCATGTCTGAACTGAACAAACTGTTGGAGATTGAAAGTTTGAGTGTCCAGTGACAGAAGAACATAAAAGTCTTTGATCGTTTCGTTATAACGTGACAGTGACACAGATTTGATGACATCAATGTTTGGAACTTGGTTGTTAGTTACTGAACAGTTGATCACAAGTTGTGATGTGAACACTGGCGATATGACCTCTGGCTGGACATTAATGATAAGATCTGAAACAAAATATTTTAAAATACTTTCAATTTCTTTTTCAATAAATATATTTTTTTAAAATTATACTTAAACACAAATGATTGCCTGCAATTTCTCAATGAAGCTTCAGGAGTCAAGACAAAACATATTTTCCTGACATGATCCACTTATAATATTAGACTCTTAAACAGAGCTAGAGAAAGCGTATACAGTAAGCTAAAAATTTTAACTAGTCAAACATGCGCGGGATAGCATAAAATTTCTGACCTATCCTTCAAGTTACCAAATTATATAACCGTAGATAAATGAGGTTTTGAATTTTTAAAAAAAATCCAGAGATTTTTTAATTTAAAACCCCCAGCAAATGATTTTGACGATAAAAATTCCCTTTTCGAACTAAAATCTAAAGCAAACTACAGTCACCTAATTTCAAGAGCGTATTCAAGAGAGGTTACACATTTCTACCAGACGCGGGGCTCCATTAATAAAGTGCAGTGAATAGTCATCTGCCGAAATTGAAAAACACTAAATGTGGCTCAACAAAGATGGCTAAGACAGATTTTAGGAGTCTGTTATAGAGGGCGGATCTGAATTAAGAAAATCATATGCCGAACTGGAAGTCGGCCCCTTAGAAAGATTGTGTCAGAGAGTTGCATAAGGTTGACGGGACATGTTCTCGGACAAAATGAATTACGCATAATAAGAGTTGCGATGACATCCTATTAAGTACAACATTCATCATGGAGATCCTCAGAGCAGGTGGGAAAAGGATTCAGTGACAGATTTTTTTGGAACCAGCTTGACGGCAAAAGCGCAAAACGGCGCGGGAAGGTCTAAGTCAGTAAAAATAGCAAATTAGGTTTTTCAAATAAAACTTTTTAATAGCAGGAAAATGCAATTTATTGGCTTTCAGTACCAGAAATAGTGCTTGGCGGCGATTCCCCAGACCCTATTTCTGGCAATGGCGGGGAGTCTACAATTTTTCCACCTAATACAGGAAGAAATTCTAGGGCACAATAAACGTCTTCCGAAAGAATGTATGGTCAGAATGTAATAAAGGTTATGTACACACACACATACGTACATATAAATATTTTTTTTAGGGGGGAGGGGGGCGGTTGGGGAGAAGGAAAAAATCCCCCCAAAACCCCCCCCCTCTAAAAAAAATCCTGGCTACGCCCATGATATGCATCTTCTATTTACATAACGCAAATAATGTTTATACATTTAAAAATCAATTTAGTTTAATGGGGGTCAATATCAAGTCTGCATCTTCTACTAGGAGAGAAAGAGTTAATAGTTCTTTTAGGTAATAGATGTAAGTAACATTTAGAGCATTTGACTTAACTATAGGTAGCATAAAGTGTATATAACATTAAAAGTTTTTACAAAGCTAACATCAACTCACATAATATCTGTTTGTCTATCTGTCTGGTAAAAAAGTTTTTACGATATTTCTCCTACACCCATCCAAATTTTATGTTTTGCTTATTTTATTTTAGTAGATTTAACTAAAGACAATGTTCGCGCTTACACTAATAGCATGTTCAGAGCGGTTTGGTCCATTCTCATTTTCTTTCCAGTGGGGGCGGGATTACGTTTTCCGAGCAGCAACTTGAAATTTGATGCGCTCAATAGACACCACTGTGCTTGAGACGAGTGTCGAACCTTGAACCCAATCGATAGGTTTTTCATCCAAGCGCAAACGAACTCACGGTCAATCATACATCCCAAAAGCTTATAATATGGATATAATATAACATACATATAACACAAAGTGTATGTAACATACAAACGTGCGCAAAAGGACCTTCTCAGCATCTTTATAGTCCTTAGGCTACGCCGCTTGCGCTGGCTCGGACATGTTCGCGGATGGAGGACTATCGCTTCCCGAAAATCATTCTTTACGAGCAAGTGCGTCTGGTTCAAGAAAAAATGGTCGCCCCCACCTCCGTTACGTGGGTGTGATAAACGGGATTTAAAATCAGTGAACATTTCTTCTTCTTCTTCTTCTTCATTCTCATTTTTATGTTGGAGTGTTCAGATGACTAGAAGAGATAAATTGCGCAGTGTTTTCTAAATCAGCGATCTCTCTATATAGTTTTCTTTCTATTGAGGTGTTTTTGGGGCCAGTGTCTTGTAATGGCAGTTTTGGAGGACATAGTCATCATTTTCTGGTGACACCCCACATGGGTAGAATTCACTGGTTTCAATTTTAAGCTTTTTTAGCAGTGAACATTGATACTGACCAATGGGAAAATATAGCTCTAGACCGCACTAGAGAGACACAATGACCAACAGAGCTATGGAAAGCGAGAAAACATGGGCATCGGCTCTTAAAGAAAAGCGTGCCGTACGAAAAATGGCCAGCTCTTCTACAACCAAAGCGAAAGCTACTTTGACCTGCAATTTATGTGGACAAGAGTGTCGCTCCACAGCCATAAAAAAAAGCATTCGAGATGAACCAACGTCTATGACTGAATGAGGACAATAACTATATCATCGCTTTTATATAACATAAAGTGTATGTAACTTAGAGTGTATACAACATAAAGTGTATGTAACTTAGAGTGTATAAAACATAAAGTGTTTACTTTGTTTTTACAAATACGTTTTAAAAATTTAGACATGTAGATATTTAAACTCCCACAGGATAGAGGAGGACGGCGGCAGGCAGGGTTTAAACTTGAGATCATTAAAAGACAATCCAGAGTGCATTCTTTTTTCTTTACGACTAACATGTAACATTAAGTTTATGTAACATTAAGTTTATGTAACATTAAGTTTATGTAACATTAAGTTTATGTAACATTAAGTTTATCTAACATTAAGTTTATGTAACATCAAGTTTATGTAACATTAAGTTTATGTAACATCAAGTTTATGTAACATCAAGTTTATGTAACATTAAGTTAATGTAACATCAAGTTTATGTAACATTAAGTTTATGTAACATCAAGTTTATGTAACATCAAGTTTATGTAACATCAAGTTTATGTAACATCAAGTTTATGTAACATCAAGTTTATGTAACATCAAGTTTATGTAACATCAAGTTTATGTAACATTAAGTTTATGTAACATTAAGTTTACTTATGTTAAGATTATGTAATATATAGTAAGATTCAAAATAATTTTTATAAATATTAAAAAATAAAGGTAGATTTATATAATGTTTCTAAATTAAACGTAGTACATATAGCGTTTCTTATAAAACTTTGCTAATATGAAAGCTGCATGACTGTAAACTAGATTGAAACAAAAGTCAAAAGTGTAAATACCTGAAAGAGCTAATGGAGCTAAATAAACGCCAAGAAGAAGACTCAGTAGGAAAGCCATTTCTCAACAACTCATAAGGGAGAAAAACTCGTCTCTTTATAGATAGACACTAGACCAGTTATATAACGATGTAAGATTGCGGAATATTGTTATCCTATTTAGTTTCACCATTGATGTTCAACCCACGGCCCGATAAGCGCATCCGGCTCGTGACATGGTGCTAACTGACCCCTAGAATTATCTGGTCACGTAGCAGGAGAGACCTGGTACCACTATCTCCATAACTTTTAAGTTGATGCGACCTGTATGTCATGGAAATGCATTATGTCACCCAGACTAAGAAATTTGTAGAACCCTCGAGTTACAGAATCAGCTCGAGAAAAAGTGATTATTTAAGAGTAATGGATACTTGTTGTAATTTGTTTGACATCCGTGAAGGCTCTCTTGTCATGACAACGAAGTAATGAAGATAAAAACAAAGAGAATAATAGAGAAATGAAAAGAAAGAGAAAGAGAGGCAGAGAGGGAGGGAGAGGCAGAAAGATTGCTGGAAAATATTTTCTTAAAGTTAAGAAACCCTTTCAGACCTTGGAGCAGATGGTTAGACATAAGTTCCCGAGCAAGTTTACTGTCATAAGGCCAGACCCAATAAACAACTGCCTATATTTCCTAATACATACTGAGAAAGACACAAGGACGGAGGCGTATTTTTTATTCCATAATCTAGAAAAAAATCGTACAAGTGCTCCTTCTTTCCTAGTGCCATTGTAGAATGGAAAGGGTTTCTTGAATCAGCCAGGAAAACCAACGATTTAGCAGAGTTTACATGTTACCTGCATGAATTAATTGACACATGAAATGCGTAGGACGTAATTATCTTCTACTTTGAAGTAACCTCTGTAATATATAACAGTTTCTAAACTAAAGTTCGACACCAATTAGAGTTGGGTGGACTCTGGGGAGTCCTTAAAATCCCTAAGTTTTAAAACTCCATTGTAAGGGTCGCCGTTTCCTGATATTTTTTTCTGAGAAGCCTTTTTCATATTTGGGTATAGCTGCAAGGCACTAGAGGTTTGAATTCATAGTTGTCTTTCTCCAAGGTGGCTACTCAGCCATGTCTATCGAGCCACTCCTGCACAAAACTTTTCTGGTTGAGGCGCCAGTTACTCGCCCTTGCCCCTTCTCCTGTTAATGAAAACTTCCGCCGGAATCAATATCTGAGCCACAAGTGAAGGCAAGGAGTTGGACTGGTTGTCAGAGGCTATTTGAGACTCATTGCATTAGGAAACATTTTATAGGTAGTGAAACACTTTGATCCATTACCACTTCATGCAATGACAACTTTGCGAATTATAGAAAACCTTACACTACATGGATGTAAAATCTATACATCTTCAAGATGGTACGCCTACAAATGTTAAAAAAAGAATCGTGACTCTAAATCAGGGATTCTCAAACTGTGGGTGGCGACCCCCCATTGGGGGTCGATTGACGATTTGCCAATGGTTGCCTAAGACCATCGAAAATATGGATTGTAATTGTTTATTCTTCTATTGATGTATGTGTGTGTGGGGGGGGGACGCCGCGGCAGAGTGGGGGATTGTAAAAAGTGGTCGCCGAGCTTAAAAGGTTGAGAACCGCTGCTCTAAATGGTAGTTTAGTTTGATTGACTAATGTTAATTCATTTCTGTAATGCCTAGAACTAGTCATACCTGCTTCCTCTTCTTCTTTCTCGTTCTCATTATTATGTTGGAGCATTCAGATGACTATGAGATGAACTGCGCAGTGGTTTTAAAATCAGGCAGCCCTCCATATAATTTTCTTTCTATTTGGGGTGTTATAGGGCGAGTCACTTTTCGGGCATCCTGGTAAAAAAAAATGCGTTTTAAAAGGACATGGTCAGCATTCTCTGGTGACACTAGACAAAGGCAAATCTCAGTGGGTTTACTTTTGAGCTTCCTAAACATATGTTGCCTCATTCTGTTTTGTTCGGTTCTGATGCGAAAGATTAGACGTTGATCTTGGAATAGCTTATAATAGACGTCATCTTTCTTGTATTCCGATGATATCTTGTCCATTTCTCATTTATTGTATTTACTATTAGTTTCTTTATTTCTTCATACTCATCACTACAAATATAAAATAAGTGTAACCATCTTTTGGAGTTCACGGTCAACTAACAAGGGGAAGTAAACTAATATATATTTGGAACTTTGTTTATACCCTAGTTATCTCTCTTCGAAAATATTTATGGTTATGAGTATGCTAACAATGCTTTTAGCTAAAGTATGTTTAAATCACGAAATCGTTTTGTAGGATTTATTGAAGTACAGGCTAAAGATTTGTTCTCCCTTTTAGACAAAAATAATTTCTGATCATTAATAAACCGCACAACCTTTGGCGCACACATGTGGGTGCACACCCGCCCTCTTGCATTCTGTGTAGCAAAATTCTAGCATTTTTTACCATTAAATCAATGAACTTTTAATTAACAACTGAAACAAGTAGTGTTTCCACTGATGACTAAAGTAGAGTTGTAAATATAAGACTTGACAAGGCTTATCAGGAATTAAAGGCGGTCCATGTACCTGCACCTCTCTCTTAATTCTGAGTAGCCAAATTTTAGCCAACTTGTTTACCTTTAAATCAATTAACTTCTCGGTAGCAGCTTAACAAGTCATACTTCCACTGTAGTACAGTGCTAATACACTTGAATAGCTTTGTCCGAAGTTCATGTCCGACTATGTAAACTTTATTATAGGCTTGAAAATTTTGCAGTATAAGCTATGTTAAATACTGTAATGCACGTTAGTCGTGATAGTTAGAGTAACAGAAACTAACAGACTAATAGTTATCATTAGTTAATTTTCGATATGAAAATAGTGAAAGTTTCTTTCAACATTGAAGACTGCAGTCATTTGGGTAAACCTATTTACTGTTTACGTTTTGCAAGGTTGAGGCCGGTGTTAGCGCTCGATAAAATAGCAGGTGAAACACCTTTACCAGTTACAATTGAAGAGATACAAGAAATTTCATGAAATGCTATTGTGTGAGTCAAAACGTTCGTTTGTACTAACGGAGCACTGGCTGCAGATGTCGAGAAGACTAAAGACTTCATTGCGTTTGTTCCTGTTGTTTAGAGACTGTGGTGACAGTGTTTGTATGGAGTATTGTAAACAACGCTAAATAGAATCTTGGAGTAAGTTTAAAGGAATTCTTTGTATATTTATTTTTATTTCATTGGTCCATTGGTTAGAACAGAGTGGCGGCCCTTAGAGAGTTGTCAGAGGCCTGAGTTTTGGAGCCTAGTCGTAAAGTATAAGTAATATAAAAGAGTAACGATTGTGATGAGTTTAGAACCAAAATATTTGTTTCCTAGTCGCCTTTTTACAGCCTTTACTAAAACTGATATTTTTCTAGCTAAAAACATGTGGCACTATAGCTCTCAATTTATACATGAATCCTAAAATTGGGAAAAAATTTACAGTAGAATCTAATTGGTCCACTTAATTTCTCCCCCCACATCCGAATTTTTTGTTTAGAACTTTGATTTTAAGTTTTGTAATAAAACAAAGTTACAAACATACGATGAATTATAATCTGTAGAAGTCAGGAGAACGCGTTTCTGTAGTGAAATGTGAAAGAAAACGTTTTTGGCGTCAGGCAGTCAAGTGGTATCCTTTGGTCAAGGCAGTCAGGTGGTATCCTTTGGACAAGGCAGTCCAGTAGTATCTTTAGGTAGTGACTTGAGTATTTTTGAGTTGAGTAGTCTTCTGAGACAGTACACGTATTTTGATAGTTAGTAACTGTAAAGTTTATTGTTACCCGCTGTGATGCGAATGTGATTTGATAAGATAAGATTTGATAAGATTAACTACGTCGTATGTTTGATGCCGCTGTTATGCGGACGTGATTGTATTCTATGCACTGGAACATTTAGTAACTACCATCAGGGGCGTAACTAGGGATATGGAGGCCCGGGGGGATTGACCTTTTTGGGGGCCCCTTGCATTTTGACATTGGACATATGATATGGGATAATGTACGCAAAAATATATAAGTCCAAATCAAATTGGTTCAGTATATCAGTAAACTTAACAAAAAGTAATCAAGACTCTTTTAATGAATAATACCTTTGTTTATTAGTTAAATAAGGCACAAGTGACAAATCTAAATTGATATCGCTTCACGTCGTGCATTCTGTGCAGCAAAGACATCTATAACATCAACTACATCGATACTTTCTTTTATTTGTGACTTCACTGACATTAAAGCCATGATAAGCCTTTCTTGTGTCATTGTGCTCCTGAGATAGCTTTTGATGAACTTGAGCTTTGAGAATGATCTCTCACATGACGTAATGGAAGTGGCCTGAGTTAGCAGTATTCGGAGGAGGTTGCAAAGTTTGAGCACACGTAATTACCATATGAAGCCTGTTTCCTCAATATGTCTATTGGTGATTGTATTACTGGTTTGTTGATGAAAAGTGCTCGTGCATCAATGACATCATTAAAAAAGCGATTTGCCATTTATTTCATCATACAAACAGGAAAAGTAGCACAGTTTGTCATAAGCAGGTCTTCATCTAACAGGTGTCTTGGTTCAAGAAGAAACACAAAGGTATCCATTTTCTTTTCAGCCTTTGAAATCTGTCCAGCACTTCTGTCGCAACACGTTTAAATTGCAGTTCTATTGACAGTCCTACATTAGAACTCAACTTCCCATCAAGTCTTTTCTTTCTTCTGGTTGTTTTGATTACAGGGAATCCATAGTATTCACTACCTTCTTTTGCTTTTTCGATGGATTGGGTTTTTGTCAGTTTCTCATCATTTTGCAGAAAGCATGAAAGGGTATTAATTTCTTTATCAGCTTCCCATATATGCAGTCCAGACTTTTGTAGTTTCTTCTGAACTATAGTAATTGGGCGCAAGAGCTTTGGCCAGAATTCAAGATAGGCAAAAGAATCTTAATTTTCCACAGCTTGAAGAAGATTCTGTGCTAATATTATATGGTATTATGTCATTGTTGGTTGTTTATGTTTTATGCGCAAGCTAAAGGATTCAGAGCATACAAAAGTGGGAAAGATCCATATCTCGTTATGCTCGAGTATAGAAATACTCCGATAAGTGGACTGCCGTATTCACCATCACAACTGCTGACGAGTAGAAGACTCAGAGAATCATTCCAACTGATCCCAAACTATTGAAACCATTGGTAGCTGAAAATGCAGAGACATTTCTCAATGAACGACAGATGAAAAGCAAAGTGAAAAACAATGCAAAAGCAAGACTACCTAAAGATTATTCTGTCGGAGAGTTCTTCTAGGTCGGTCAAACATGGCAGAAAGCAGTTGTCATAAAAAACATTCAGCACAGAGATCTTACATCATAAAGACAAACGGAAAAACATACAGAAGAAATCAACGCTTTTTAAATAAGAGTTTCGATGAAGACATCTCTGGGTACTATGATACCGATGGAGACAAAACTGTTGGAACAAACGGAACTAAAAGTTATAGACCAACGTCTAGAGAACTTGTTGTGTCAGTCAAGACAACCAGAAGTGGACGAATTGTTAAGTTCCTAGTAGGCCACTGCAGCCTATGCGGTAGCAGTGGGCCCCGCGATTTCATAGGACCCGCGCTAATTCTAAGTGTACATTATTAAATTAAACCATTATAACGTATATGAAATAACAGGGTTTTCGCGACCTCCTGATTTTTCAGGGCCTCCAGGAAATCTCATGAAAAGGCAAAATATACGATAAAGTCCTGAACTTTTTTTGAATTTATTCAAATTGACATTTTGGGGTGCCTATAAATAAAAGTGGCATTACGAGCTTTCATTTGATAAAAATTTATTGCAAAGACGAAAGTAGGCCTTTTTTCTAATTCAAAAAAAATAATATTGACATTATGCTCATCCCTACCCAGACTAGGCACCGCGCGTTCCGTTTCGCATAGGGCCCCGCAAATGCTAGGGCCGGCCCTGTTAGTAGATATCACACTTAAGAACTTTAAATAGAAGGGTGTGATAATAACTTCAAAAGGAATGATGTGCTGATATTATATGATATTAAGTCATTGTTTGTTGTTTATGTTTTGTGCGAAAGCAAAAGGATTAGATGGAAATAAAAAGAGAGTTTCCATTGGATTGAGGAAAGATGAATAGAGGTGTAATAACTCGAGTGTGAAGTTTAATTCTGAAATTATAGATGCCAAACCCGAATAATGGACTATTCTAGCATTATTAAGAATAACTTTTGGATCTGTTATACTCGATTGTGTAAATTTTGCTTGAAGGTTAATTAGTGTAGCAATAAAATACTCCCTATTTAGATATATTATTAGTAAAGATAACAAGTTACCTGGAATTCGCTGTATATCATGCAGTTTTATTCGTGGCAACAAAGTTTAAAATGAAAAACTAACTTTTAAAAAACTTTGATTTCTGTGGAAAAAAATATTTTTAAAATGTCAACAAAGTCAACGTACTGATAGACCTAGATCTAGGTTTAGTCTTTGTTATAAATTTAATCCATAAATGTTGAAAACACAAAAAAAGACACCCGTTGACACTATTTGTCAATCAAATATATTAAATTTATGTATTTACAAATAAATTTTGGACACCCATTTGGGCCCCCCCCCTAGGTGGTGGCCCTGGGGGATTTTTAAATTCCCCCCTCCCTTCCCCCTTTAGTTACGCCACTGACTACCATAAAGTGTTTTATGAAATTAATGTTATTTCTAGTCTTCCAAAACTCGGACTCACTCAATCCTTATCCTTTGTGTTTGTTTGGTAACAAATGTGACTCTAGAAAGCAAGAACCCAGCAATCTACGCGTTCGCGACACATTGGTGGTGCCCAGTCCAATGTGTGATAGTAATACGGCATACTTCAACATTACACATTACACCATGTAAATATCATCTTTTACATCCCCAACTCCAAAGTTCTAGATCCGCTAGTTATTCTCTTTGAAAGTGAAAAAAAAACTATATTTCTTTATTAATTCTCATTTAAAAAATCAATTGTTTACAAGTTATATTTACATTGCGACACTATAAATGACCTGCCATATAGAAATAACTATAGTCAAGCAACAGGTTTAAACTTGATCAGTACGCGTTTTCCTATTCAAATTAAATTGGATGTTGTTTATTTATAAAATAGACGATGCTAGTTGGTCACTTCCGGCTACTTGTATTTATTGATGCCAAGGTAAACTGTTAAACAATGATTGACTCGTTGAATCGACAGGTCATAAGTTGTTGTCTTTACCAAATTTGAAGGGCATTTGAAAACGAATATGTCATGTTAAGAGCTTGAATAGTAATTGGTATCATATATTCAATATATATATATCACAGATAGACTACAGCCTTCCTGTGCAAATTTATGGCTCTAGGACTGTTCTTGAACAACTTGATAAAATACAGTCCCAAGCACTAAGATTTGTCTGTGAAACCTTTAGGGCATTCCAATAAATGCTGCTGAAATAATGGCTAATATAGGTCCACTAATTCTTAGGAGGGAATGGTCAATACTGACCTGCAATGAGCGGTATAAAAGGCTGGATGAATACCTCCCATCTAGAAAACTAGTGGATGGTTGGAGATGCAGAAGACGTATCCAGATGCAGTCTTTTATGCATCATGCCACTAAACTATCTGATGAAGCTGGCCTCTCCACCAACCGACAAAATATTCAACGCTTTCATCCCCTTCCCCCTTGGTGTCGCCCAATGACCCCAGACATACGCTTGAAATTAGTAGATACTAATGCCACTAAGCAAAGTCGGTCATCTAACGACTTTAAAATCCCAGCTCTGAAGACCATTAATACCTTCAAGCCCAGTGCTATTTGTTGCATACACTGATGGGTAGGCATCAATAGATTCTGTAAGAGCAGGCTATGGAGCTTACATCGACTTTCTTGGCTCTTACACAGTCAAAATCTTTGGACCATGTGGTAGTGTTTGCAGTTTTGATGCCGAGACCATGGCAGTCTGTGAAGCCTCAAAAGTCATTGACTCTCAACTCGGCGAGGGACATTTGAGGGCAACACAGATTGTTGTGGTCACTGACTCAAAATCTGTACTACAGGCTTTGCAAAGCCCCGGACCATAGCCCCCAAATATCAACACTGTCATCATGTCTTTACATAACATTAAACAACACTATGGCACCCCTGTGGGTACCGAGTCACATAGGTGTGATTGGCAACACAACTGCAGACTCTTTGGCCCACCAGGGAGGGCAAATTCCACAGTGCAGGACAGGCCACTCACGGCTATGGCCAAATTTTGATTCACGGTTTCCCCGCTGCGGGTAAGAATAGGAAACCGTGCCTCATATTATGTTTGACTGCCCCAGACTTGCTGATCTCCGTCTCGACAGGTCTTGGAAACCCAATATTATCGACCTGCATGGCGACATTGATGCACTACTCAAGACAGCAGGGTTTCTGTCCAGGGCTTTTGCAAGAGAGGATTTCAGCCTCTCAAGTCCTCACTCAAATGGAGTTTGATGATGATGAATGAAAACTATTATGGATTGCAAATTTGAAGATGACAAAAAAAATCTACAATCGCGGGGCCTGGACTGTTCCATCACTTTCCAAGGGCCGCTACTGCTCATAGTAATTATTTATTAAATTATTACCACCGATGATTGACTTTCTCTAATTTTTCCCTAACTTTATAATTATTATTATTTTATATTGTTTATTCATTCTTCACTTGTGGTCTATGTACTTCTATTTGGTTGTGAAAGTTGGACATTCAACGCTGAGGCTGAACGAAAAATTCAAGCCTTTGAGAGCTGGCTGGATGAATATAAAAGAATGGACGGCCTCTCTCATGATATCCTACCAAGAAGAGACGGACGACTGGAAAAGTGGAGGGATATGTTTACTTAGAGTTAACACCCCTACAATGAAAGTTGAAGGACAAATGGTAGATGACTTTTGTTTTACTCTACCATTGTTTTCAATTTTCTGTTTTGAATGAGTGTTGCTCTAGTTCAATGTTATTGTCTACGCCCCTGATTGACATCACTAGGTGTGTCTCTATTTGTTCTTTTACCTTCATGAAACTTTTACAAGTGACAGCGACTAACGAGAACAATGTACACAGGTTGCCGTGTAGCTCAATGGTTCTAAAAATATTTATTTTGACCATTTTGTTTTCAGATTTTTTTTCTCCTATGAATCTAAGAGCTCTAGGCCCTTTTTCTAGTATAAACATTAGTACATTTTTAATTCTGGGGAAACAGCCGTAGTGTCTGGTCGATTAAAGTGTTTAAAACCTTTTGTATGCTGCTGTTAAATAATTACTATTTACTGGTGTGATTAATTAAGTCAAAATGTTTGAGTCAAAATGTTATTGCTAAGTACGCTGTAGTATAATAACGTGTAATATTATTATTATTATAGCTTTCATATAGCGCTACTTTTATGCTTATAGCATGCTTAGAGCGTTTTTTTTTCCAATCTCATTTCTGGACCAGCAAACATATCTTGAAATGAAAAATTAATTACAAACATTTTCGTTATACAGATCTTAATACTTTTAAATCGAACAGGGTGATTGTGCCAAGCTCTTGTCGTTTAAAAAAAATCTACTGTCATTCTTATTATTTATTATATAACATTACGTTATTAAAAAGCTTATATGAATTCACTTAATGTGTATGGTATTGTGGCAAAAATTTGAACAAGTTTTTTCTCCCACACCCAATCTATGATCAAATTAAAATATTACACATTTCTTGTGCCTGATAAAACCAGAAATCAATGACAAAAAAAAATCACTTAATTCATTGAATATTGTTAAATATTGTCTTTATTTGACATCAAATAAGGTACAGATATCGTACTTGACAGATGTGGTATATAAGTGGAATTAGTTCCCTTGTGGAGGCTTAAGACTTGAGCTCTAATTCTTCTTCTTCTTCTTCTTCTTCTAGCCAGCTTTATTGCTGCTGAGCTGTGAGCTCTTTTGTAGACTGTGCCAAGGAAAAAAAGTGTGCTGTTTTCTTCAGTTGTTCAGCACTGCCATACAGGGTGTTGGTTATATTGGGCTGTAGTGGAAGTAGGGTCTGCCTAAGGTGGATTAGGGAGGGGCATTCAAAGATAATATGCTTTACGGTTTCAAAGGGGTGGGCGCAGTGTCTGCAGAGGGAGAGTTGTGTGGAGTTTATTTTGTTCAGATGGTAATTTAATAGTGGTGTGTGTCCTGTTCTTAGTTGGAAAAAAGAAAAAAGCGCATAAAATTATGACAAAACCCCAAACAAAGCCTTTAATAAATTGAAAGACATCTGAAATAAAAACTTTACGGTCAATGCCTTAGATAATAAATAGCAACGTTTTACTTTGGAAATATTAACTAGCTTAGCTATCAAAAGAGAAATAACATTACTTTTAAAAAAATTATCTAAGTTAAAGAACCGCTAATTACTGTCATTTATCTTCGCAAACACGAGACACACACAATACACACACAAAGCACACACACAAGACCCACAAGATACACACGAGACAAACACACAAGACTCAAAAGACACACAGAATACACACACAACACAAGACTCACAAGATACTCATAAGATACACACAGAATACACACACAACACAATGTTGGTGACACATACTGCGGTTAGTTAAAGGTATCAACTCAACTCACAATCACTACGCTCTAAAATTGTTACATTCCAAAAAAACTTATCTTTATTATTAAGTTTGTTCATGTATCAAGATAATTTATTCTAACGTCTGCTGGTGATGTGCCACTTGATGTGACGCTGCTGTTATATATATAAATCTGTTCTTCAAAATTTTGACAATCGGTATAAATCTCGATGCTCTAAATTTTATAACTTACAAATAAATAGTGCCTTCGTGTTGTTGTTGCAAAACTTATATCAACTCCCTCTGTCTGTCAGAAAAAGAAGTTTGTAGGCGTTATTTCTCCCACACCTATTCTTGATTGAAGTTGAAACATTATTCATTGGTGTAGACATGACATAAATCGATAACAAAAAATAACCAATAAGTCAATTAATTATTGGTACTTAATTGTTTTGTTTGATATCGAATAAGGGAAATACCTTCTACAATATTGAGAAATATAGTTGTAAGCGCAGAGTTTGTTTTTTTTCCCCTTTGATAATTTTATGTAAAGGATTTTTAACAAAAAATATTTTAAAACTTCTGGTAAGGAACCTCTACAGGTTGGACATGCTTTAAATAACAAAGAAACAATTACTCTGGACAAAACAATAGAACTGCTGCTTGTTTTGCGTGAGTGTCATGGATGCATTTGTAGCCTGAATGTTATGGATGTTATCCATGGATGGTATCCATCTACGTGGCGTGGATAGCACTTTGGATTTAGATTCGGCCTCAAGGCGTTATTGTGAATATCGTACAAGGAGCGTATTCTTAAACTCTTCTCTTTGATGCTCAAGTAACAAGTTTTTTTTTTTTAATTTCTTTAACACTTGGACCTTTTAAAGAATAACCTATTAATATAACTTATTAACTTATTATAGTGGGAAGCTTGGTTGAGAGACCAAGTGCGCTTGAACTTGGCTTAGCCCCCTAAAAGGGGGCTCGAGGTTCGCAACCCGACTCGGGCAGAGTTGAGTTTACTGAGCACGGAAAACCAACTCCTAGATTCCACTTACTCCCCCCCCCCCCCCGCTGCTCCACAAATGAGATTGGACCAAAGCGCTTTAAGCATGCTCTAAGCATGAAAGTAGCACTATATAAAAGCTATAATAAATAATATATATATATAAAATCAAAACCTAAAAAAAAAATACTCAGAAATACACAAATATAAAACATGTCTTTTTCATACTACAGGTATCATATATATAAATACACTACGCAGCCACCATGGCGCCAAGCTTAGGGGTGTTATACTCAGATTAAGGCTATTTAACCCTTTACGTGTCCGCACAGCTGATTGGCTGTCTCGTACGCTCTTGTTTTGGCACGATTTTGAATTTTGGCGGGAAAAATTGTTTCACAAAAAGGGAAAGGTTTGACTTAGAGACGATGACGTATCGAGTTAAAAATCCAGACGAGGTTTCTAGAAATAAAAGCGAATTGTAAAAAGACAAATAATAAAATATGCATCCTCTGTTTGGGGCCCCTCAGCCCAAGTAAACATTAAAAAACTTTAACAGACACAAAATAGAGCAGTGAGATTGATAACTAACGAATATTCAGATTTGAGTAAAGTAACACCTTTAGTAAAATCACTAAATTAAGAAAGCCTTCAGGAGAGAAGACTCAAAAGTAAAGTAGCAATCATACATAAAAGACTGAACCATAATCTTCAAATACAAAAACAAAATCTAATAAAATACTCAGACACAAAGATAAGTAAAGGCACATTCCTAATCCCATATGCTAGGACGAATTTGTACACATACTCCTTCTTCCCTAGCGCTGTTAGAGCATGGAATGGGTTGCCTGAGCCAGCCAAGAAAACCAGTGACTAGGCAGCATTTAAGTCATTGGTTAATATGCATGACTGAATGCATGATGCGTAGAACGTAATCATCTTCTTTTTAAAGTAACGTCTGTATTATATTAGATCAAACTACTTTTAACGGCATTAAAGAGAGGCAGTTTTTATGGACGTAGAGATTTAACTTGACGACATTCGACTGTTTGCTTCGTTATTATAAAACGTCTTGTTCGACATTTAATATCTAGCGTCGACTAACTTCTAATGTTGGACTTTCGCCTGTGTGTTATTTGATTTCGTTATTTGAGTGTTACCTCCATTTGACTTAGCTGCATAAGACACAGATAACACTTAAATCAAAGTTAAAAGTGAATTTGCAGGGTAAAAAGTCGTGGGGTCTTTTATACCAAGCGCCCCAATAGTCACTTCATCTATCATCACTAAGCCTGTTATATTTTCTTTTCTCATTCTATCTACCCATATACATCGCGTTGCTACTCAAGTTACATTTTTAAAATCTATTAATAATATTTCATAGTAAAGTTTCCCCTTTTAGACCAAGAGATCTATAGGGCATCTATTTATTTGGCCAACGGTTAACGAGCATGGTGTCATGTGGCAAGCACAATGACCAACCGCATTTACTTTTTCCAATCAGGTACCCATCAAAGTTGGAGATCTAAAAAATTTAAATCCTTGTCTTCCACAATAATTCGAACCCGGGACCTCGGAAAACAAGCGCTTTACCGCTCAGCTACCCCACCTCTAGTTGAAGATAATAGAAAAATATTTTTCATTTCTTAGATAAAAATTAAAAATGCTGTAATCTCCCAAACGTAACGATACTCCTTCCAGCCTCTATTGAACCTTTCCAATGATTTGTCACTAAAAGATGATCGATCCCCCGCCGTCTGTCTTCGTGTCACACATGACCTGTAACCCGGAAACTGAAAGATGGTCGACAACGTACAGGATTACGTCAGAATTATCAAAATCGAGAAAGCAGCCAGTGCATTTAAACCATATAAATTTAAAATATTAAAAATATTTAAAAATTTACAAAATGACAAAGTTCAAAACTAAGAATTGCTTTATTTTAAATTCTTTTTTTTTTTTCACAAAATTCATTTTAGTATCTCTTAATGTATTTTTTTTAATTGGGAAGGGAGGGGCGTCTCTTTTATTCTCTGGTGTATGACTGTTGATCTAAATGTTCGTTTTATTTTCTTTCTCTTATTTTCATCTCGCTAAAAGAAACACTGTTAGAGTAATCAGTTAATTGAGCCCAGTTCATTCCCTCGCTATTTGATGTACTTCCCCATAGACCATTTAGATTAGAACTATGACAACTTGTATACCACCAAGCACCTGATCTATCTTCAGCACAGTTTATGCCACTGTGTACATCGTTATCTCTATCAAAAGTCGTAAAGAACATGTTGTTATGACCTGATAAACTATCTCCAGCATTTCCTGAATATTTTCCTATCTGTAGTTCATATTTCTCAGTCTCATTCAATATTTTAAAGTTTTCGTATTGCGCAAAATATTTTTTGTTGTTAAATTCTAAGTCAATTCTTAAATCATATTGTCCAGTAGAAGTTAAACTAAAAATATTTTCATTTCCCAGATAAAATTCCCCAATGTTGTAATCTCCAAAGCCGTCACGATACTCCTTCCAGCCTCTATAGAAATCTACTTTTCCGTTGATTCTTCTCTGAAAGATGATCCATCCACCACCATCTGTCTTTGTGTCACACATGACCTTTAACCCGGAAGCTAATGTCACCACCACGCGTTCTTTCTTATGGATGATGCCACGACATGACTCCGGTATTAAAGTATTCTGGAATTCTTGTAATAGAGAAGTGTAATTTATTTTTCCTGAAAGTAAATAGAAACAGTTCTAAAATTATTATCTTTGAAGTTCACATTTGATGCATGCAGTCCATCGGACAGGTACATAACGTTTAGTCGCAGCCTTTTAGCAGCTGAGTTTTAGCGCAGATGTTTCTCGGTTCAAGAGATAATTTAAATATTTTATAACAAACATAGTGTTTTTTTTTATATACTATATTATATAGTATGTGTTTGCCCCTTTACTTATTTTACACATACAAAACAAAGATAGGCATTATTCATTTTAAAGACATAATATAAAAAAAAAAAATAATAATAATATGATTAAACATTTCGCGCCAAAAAGTATGCGTGAAAATAGCCATCACGCCAAATATTAACCTATAAACTATGTCATTACAAACAAAACTACAAGTAAAAAAATATAAAAAAAAACACTAGTCTACGGGCGGCGTAGCATACGGCGCTATTTCGCAGGGCCGGCATTAGGCCATTTCAACCTAAGCGATCGCAGTAGGCCACGCAATTTTCATAGGACCCGCAATAATTATAGGTGTATAGATTTTTAAATTAAACCATTTTATAACTTATAAAAGATTTCCCTCGCCCTCATGTCGATTAAAAATTCTGATTCTGATTATGTTAAGCAAAAGTGTAAATTTACTCAGAGCTTATAAAAGGTAGGTATTTACATCTTGACTTCTTCTTCTTCTCGGAACTCTAGGCCAGCAAAAGTGAACAAGAGCTCTCTCTCACCGTCCTGAATGAGAACATTGTTCTCTCTGGCGGGTGGGTCAGACTCGTGGCAAGACCCCTGCCATTTTCCTTTTCTATACCAGGCTAACCTTGCGAGACAGACTTAGACAACGGTACCCTTAATGTTCCCAAAAGTCTAATTATTTAATAAACTAGAACCAGGAGACCGAGCCATGCTAGTTGAAATTAATTTGGGAATACTATTACATGAACTCATGTCGGAATGCCTTTTGTTATGACGAAAATGATCGAGCGATCGGGAAACGACTACCAATCTGAAATTAGCTTTTTATAATATGTTACCTAGAAATGTCATTGTACAGGGCGTTTAGAATAGAAAGTCTCTTAAATATTATAATAGAAAATCTCTTAGCAATTAGAATTGAAAGTTTCTTAGAGATTAGAATAGAAAGTCACATAAATATTATAATAGAAAGTCTCTTAGCAATTAGAATAGAAAGTTTCTTAGAGATTAGAATAGAAAGTCACTTAAATATTATAATAGAAAGTCTCTTAGCAATTAGAATAGAAAGTTTCTTAGAGATTAGAATAGAAAGTCTCTTAGAGATTAGAATAGAAAGTCTCTTAGAGATTAGAATAGAAAGTCTCTTAGCGATTTGAATACAAAGTCTCTTAGAGATTAGAATAGAAAGTCTCTTAGAGATTAGAATAGAAAGTCTCTTAGAGATTAGAATACAAAGTCTCTTAGAGATTAGAATACAAAGTCTCTTAGCGATTAGAATACAAAGTCTCTTAGAGATTAGAATAGAAAGTCTCTTAGAGATTAGAATAGAAAGTCTCTTAGAGATTAGAATAGAAAGTCTCTTAGAGATTAGAATAGAAAGACTTTGAACTCCTCCAACAATCTAGAACAACCACAGCTCAGGTCGTGTCGTTTTACGTGGAAACGTTTGCTTAAAACTTCTAGACTGTTATTGGTTTGGAAGAAAGTCTTTGTAGTTTAACTTTCCAAATGGTGACATACTGACATTTAATATTACAGTCAGTGTATTCATTATAGCTTTAGTACGAAACATAAATTGATGCGGGACCTCTAGGTCATACTGTAGAACATGGAATAATAAGGCTTGTCTTTGAGCCCAAAGATTAGTGAGAAATGCAGCATTTTCCGTGGCTGCGCAGCCCCAGCTGTGACCTGCATCTTTTACCACATCCAGGGCAAGCATAACCATTGTCCGCAGGTGGTCGATTTAGATTTTCTTTTCGCCGTCTGCGTTTGTCCTCGGCAGCAGATTTTCTTTTGGTTATCAATGTGTATAACGCGGCCTTCGTGAGTGACCTCTATCTGTCTTATTCCGAGGCCGCTTGCCATCAGGTGTTATCTTCTTAATCAGCTAAGGAAAGTTGACGCCTAAGCTGGTCTTTAAAGAGTTTCCGGGGAGCGCCTCTGTTACGTCGACCAACATTTAGTACACGCAAAAAGATTTCCTTTGGCATACGTTCGTCTCCCATACAGGATACTTTCCCTGCCCAGCGTAAGTGTCAAACCAAATGAAGTCCCAATATACTGTCCATTCCGACGTGCGCAAGAACATCGCTATTTGTAGTGCGGTCATGCCACCGTATGTCCATGATGGAGCGCAAGCATCTTTGGTGAAAGCGCTCAAGAGTCTTAGTTGTTTTCTTTATAGTGGCCATGTTTCAGAGCCATATAGAAGGGTTAAGAGAACCATCTCTTGGTAGACATTGATTTTTGTAGGCAAGCGGAGCGATTTGTTCCGCCAAACTGTCGTCTGAAAACTGTCAAAAGCGCTACTGGCCTTGGCTAGATGGCTATCAATTTCCCTTGAAATTGAGGTGTCATTTGACACTGTAACACCTAGATATGTGAAACGGTCTACTACGTTAAGGGGCTGTTTGTTTACGGTGATCCTTTGGTCTGGGTATGTTTTGTTAGGTGACTTTTTGAACATAAATTCTGTTTTCACGAGGGGTATTGATAAACTGAAAAAAGGAGGCATCGTATGCAAATTCGTTTACCGCCTTCTGGAGGTCATGTTCATTGTGAGCTAGCAGGGCACAATCATAGGCATATATATAATATATATATATATATACGAATTGCTTGCTTAAAAGTAAAAGATATAATGATTGTATCCAACAAGAGGAAATAGCCGCTGTTCAAGATAAAGATTTTCTAGACCTCTCGCCGAAATTAATTGATATTTTAAATTTATTTTCTAATATTATTAAGGCCAAATACGAAATTTCAAATTATGATCAATTATGTGGTAATTATATTCCCAACGATATACATTAACTTTCCAATTTCTACGGAAATAGAGCCATTTTCGAGTTCCACTGTTTGGATTTTTGATCCGACGAATTTTTAGCTAAATAAATGAATGGAATAAAAACTTAGTACCTTCATAATTGGAAAGATTATATTGTAATAAATCTATTGTCTCTTTTAAGCGGGTAAGGTTTTGTTGATTGATTTTTACTTCTTCCCTAATATTTTCGATGTTATCTTGATTGATTTTCAGTTCTTTTTTAACATTTTCGAATTTTGGTTGATTGATTTTTAGGTCTTCTTTAATATTTTCGATGTTTTGTTGATTGATTTTGACATCTTTTTTATTTTTTTCGATGTTTTGTTGATTGATTTTTACATCTTCTTTAACATTTTTGATGTTTTGTTGATTGATTTTTACATCTTCTTTAACATTTTTGATGTTTTGTTGATTAATTTTCATGTCTCCTTTAACAATTTCGATGTTTTGCTCATGAATATTCATTATGTTTCGTTCGCTAATCTCTCGCCTCTGTTTTTCTTCACCAACTTCTCTCTGCAAATCATGAACAACTTTGACCAAATCATCCAAAGTTGGTGTTTGTACAGAAATGACTAACTGCTCCTGAAATCTGTCTTTTTGTCCGAGTACATAGTTGACATGGGCACCGCAAAAATATTTCCCAGAGTCGGACAATTTCACATTTTGCCATGTGACTTGAAGATAGGAATCTTTAGACAAGTTGTGATAGAGTTCGCCTTGTATTGTATTGGAGCTCAGGTTTTGTCCAGATTTAGTAACAGGTTGATCTCTAGATATAGTTGCAATAACTCCAGTGGTCTCTGAAAAAAAAATGTACCGATATGTAGCAAGATTAAAATGCTAGAAATACAGAATGAAAAAAGGCATACATTTTTTTTTTATTTTAAATGTTTTGCTTTGTCATAAAGAGTAACAAAAATTATTATTCTAAACAAAATTTTGTTTGAGAAATATTGTGCATTGTTCTGTAGTAGGATTGCATGGACTCAAGCTGACAAGTCTTTAATCCTTACTGGAAGAGGGAAAGAGAGGGTTATCACGGGAATGCAGCAATTCCAACATTGGCAATCATCCCACAGAATTTTTGTGCAATATTATTGGAATAAAGAGGCTCTCTGGCTGAGTGGTTACTTTTAAGCGTTTTGAGTGGGGTTCAGGGTTCCAAACATGGTGAAGACTGGAATTTTGAATTTTGGGATTTTAAGGGCACCCTCTAATGAGTACCTGACTTTAGTTAGGGAAAGTAAAGGATTTTGGTCGTTGTGTTGGCCACATGGTAATCTACTCGTTAACCGTCGCCCATAGAAACAAATGACCTTAGTTCCATCTGCCCTATAGATCGCAGTCTCTGAGAGAGAAACTAATTGAAATAGGAAGAAATCCCATAGGTGTGTCCACATTGCTGATACCGTGGGAGGCGGAAGAGAACTCAACAGAATGGTACGACTCAAACCAAAAATGGTCGATGCCGCGAGAAGTCTACATTCATAGGCATTTTGAGACTAATTGACTGGACTTTTCAAAGTGCTTACAGTCTATGAAGAAGTTTTGGAAATGAACCATAGTCGCTCTTTGACAGACAGAGGTCAACAGATGTCAACAACAACCATTTCCTTTATTCGATACCAAGCTAAATAATTAATTACCAATACCATTAATTAATAAGTTAAGATTTTTTGGTTTATCAATTCATGTTTTGTTAGGTAAAATAAATATGCGTATAATGTAATTAGAGAACGCTTGATAGAGAAATAGTGTTAACAATTGTTTAAGGGGGCCAAACCCTAATAAATGTAGCCATATCTGTGAAGGATTAGTTCCCATTGTTGGTATGAAACTAAAAAAAGGAATTGTTAATAATTAATTGTCTGATTGGTAAGTTTATTTTAATGACTAATGTCTTGTCTATGACAATGAACACTGCGAGGTTTCAGCTTGATCCCTGAAAGAGATCGTGGCAAATAATGTGTACACACTTTGTACCAGACAGACAGTGAGCTGATATAAGCTTTTTAAATAACAATACTCTAAGATCGCAAATGTTTGTTATATTAATAAAATATTACCGTGAAGTATGTACATGAATTGAAGAACTGAATCTTGATAAGAACTATCGTTTGAAGCCTGTGAAACAAAACATGAAAATATTAATAAACTTTTCTAAAGATCTGCCAAATAATACTACAACTACTCACCTATTTAAAAATACACAAACAAACAAAAACACTCTTGTATACAGCAAATGGTTTGTTGACACCACGAGATTTCAAATTGACTATGGACAAAGTAATTCAAACATAATTTTTTTTTATGAAATCTAGAAAAAAAAATACAATTATTTATAATGTTGGTGCTTGTATTTAAGTTCGTTTCGATGTGCCTGTGTGTTTTTGCGTTTGTGTGTGTTTTTGTGTGTGTATGTGGGTACTTTTGTATGTATGTGGGTACTTTTGTGTGTGTATGTGGGTACTTTTGTAGCATGTGGGTACTTTTGTGTGTATGTGGGTACTTTAGTGAGTGTCTTTGAGTGCGTTTGTGTGCGTGTGTTTTTGCATTTGTTTCTATGTGCGCTTGTCTGTGGATGTGTGTAAAATAAGATTTAATTTCCGCCTCAGGTAATTTCTAAAAAAAAATATTAATGGTGACTTTACCGGAAAAGAACATTTGACTGTCAAGGGTTCTATGAGTTCTTTTACAATTTCAGAACTTGCAACGAAACGAAGTTTTGATCCTGTATACAAAAAAATTAAGTTTGTGGTGAAAAAGTTATACAAATCGAAATAGTTTACGTAAAAATGTAATATTATCAAGATATTTAAGTCAATTTGTTATTGAATTGAATGTCTACATATACGTTTAGTTCGAAGATGTTTAACAAGGAATGAAGAGAAGAACTCAGATGTTTTTCAGTTTGTTCTCAAGTTATTTAAATACATCTCCAACAAAAGAAGAAAACACCAGGCAATAAAGAAAGAAAACATCACAGTTAGCATATGTCGCCTCTACCACTTCTCAGCACTTTGTAGAGTATTCTCCAAGTTTTTTTCCTTCAATAACTTAAAAAAAGAATTCCTACTACGTAAATAAAATATTGGAAATATAACAGACAGTAAATTATCACTAAGAACGTAAGTAGTGGCAAAGCTGAAAAGGGGGGAGTGGGGAAAAATTAAAAAAAAACATTAGGCCCTCACTTCAGGGGGGTTCCCCCATTGGAGTGTCCCAGATTAGTTTTTTACATTAAATATAAAAATTATCTTTTGTCATGATGTCAAGTGTCAAAATTTAGGGGTCCCTAAAGAGGTCAAGCCCCCCGCGTATTCAAACCCCTAGCTACACCCCCACTGGATTGTCCAAGATTAGTTTTTTTACATTAAATATAACACCATTATCTTGTGTTATGATGTCAAATGTCAAAGTTCAGAGGCCCCTAAACAGGTCAAGCCCGCGCGCATCCAAACACCTTGATACACCACTGCTTAAAGCCTACTACATTGTATTATTTTGTTTCTAATACTTACTTATATTATTGTATCCAGAAATTCCTACATTCTTCGAAGAACATTGTTCTATTTCTTCGGAAATCATTAATCGTGTGATTTTTTCAATCAATGCTGTGACATTTAGTTCATATCTCACTTCTTTCTTGGCTTTCATGGAAACATTTTTCTGAATAGAGTTATCTCCATCAACGTTACATCTATAAGCTTGAGCGTCAGACTGAATAGGATTGTAGACAGTCAAGGACAGGAACAGATTTCCAAAACTGACTTGCGCATGTCTGAACTGAACAAATTGTTGGAGATTAAAAGTGTGAGTGTCCAGTGACAGAAGAACATAAAAGTCTTTGATCGTTTCGTTATAACGTGACAGTGACACAGATTTGATGACATCAATGTTTGGAACCTGGTTGTTAGTTACAGAACAGTTGATCACAAGTTGCGATGTGAACACTGGCGATATGACCTCTGGCTGGACATTAATGATAAGATCTGAAAGAAAATATTTTAAAATACTTACAATTTCCATATCAATAAATATTTTTTATAAATTATACTTAAATACAAATTATTGCCTGCAATTTCTCAAAGAAGCTTCAGGAGTCAAGACAAAATATATTCTCCTGACATGATCCACTTATAACATTTAGACTCTTGAACAGAGCTAAAGAAAGAGTATACCGTAAGCTAAAAATTGTAACTTGTCAAACATTCGCAGGACAGCATAACATTTCTGACCTGGTCTTTCAAACCTGCATATGATTAATTTTTTCCAGAGGGGATTCTCTTCCTCCCCCTCGTAAAAAAAACCTTTAAGAACTTAAACTGTAGGAAGAATTGAATGATTTAGAAACCTATCCAAAAATCTTCACCAAATAGAAATCTTTAAAATTTTTTCAAACTTTCTAGGGTAACGATAAATGCATACAAATTCATCTTTTGCATCGTATAACTTAATGATAGATCACTATCTTAATTCTTGATAGAAAACTATCTTAACTCTTGATAGATAACTATCTTATCTCTTGATAGATAACTATCTTAACTCTTGATAGATAACTATCTTAACTCTTGATAGATAACTATCTTGTCTATTGATATATAACTATCTTAACTCTTGATAGATAATTATCTTAGCTCTTAATAGATAACTATCTTTACTCTTGATAGATAACTATATAAACTCTTGATAGATAACTATCTTAACTCTTGATAGATAACTACGTTAACATTTGATAGATAACTATCTTTACTCTTGATAGATAACTATCTTAACTCTTGATAAATAACAATCTTAACTCTTGATAGATAACTATCTTAACTATTGATAGATAACTATCTTAACTCTTGATAGATAATTATCTTAGCTCTTGATAGATAACTATCTTAACTCTTGATAGATAACTATCTTAACTCTTGATAGATAATTATCTTAGCTCTTGATAGATAACTATCTTAACTATTGATAGATAACTATCTTAAGTCTTGATAGATAATTATCTTAGCTCTTGATAGATAACTATCTTAACTCTTGATAGATAACTATCTTAACTCTTGATATATAACTATATAAACTCTTGATAGATAACTATCTTAACTCTTGATAGATAACTATGTAAACACTTGATAGATAACTATCTTAACTCTTGATAGATAACTATCTTAACTCTTGATAGATAACTATCTTAACTTTTGATAGATAATTATCTTAACTCTTGATAGATAACTATCTTAACTCTTGATAGATAACTCTTTCTCTCGTAATTACTTTCTTCGTTTTACAATGTTATTTTTGACATCGAATTATAAGAATATGCATGCTCTCTTTACATAACGGAAATAAAAGTGTATACATTTAAAAATCTATTTGTATTAATGGGATCAAATCCAAGTCGGCATAGTCTATTAGGAGAGAAAGAGTTAATAATTCTTTTAGGTAATAGATGTATGTAACATTTAGAGCATATGACTTTAACACTATGTGCTATATATATATATATATATATATATATATATATATATATATATATATATATATATATATATATATATATATATATTTGTATTATAATGTGTATATAACATTAAACGTATTTTCAAAAGCTAACATCAACTCACACAATGCCTGTCTGTATGTCTGTCTGTCTGTCTGGTAAAACGTTTGTACTATATTTCTCCTACACCCTTTCTCAGATGAAGTCTAAACTTTGTTAAATTATTCACTGACATATTCAAAAAAAAACAACTAATAAACAAATTAACTAATTAGTCAGTTAATTATTGATAATTTGACTATTTTGTTTGATACCAAATTAAGGAAATAAATCCTATATGATTTAGATATATAGTTGTAAAGAAGAAGTTCTTCCCCTTATAAATTTCATATTTTGCTTGTTTTCTTCTAATAGATTTAACTAAAGATAATTTTCGCGCTTACACTAATATCATGCTGAAAGCGCTTTGGTCCAATCTCATCTGCTTTCCAGATGGGGTGGGCTTATTTTGGAGAACGTTTTCCGAGCAGCAACTTGAAAATTTAGGCGCTCAGTAGACATCACTGTGCTTGAGACGGGTGTCGAACCTTGAGCCCCATTAATAGATTTCTTAGCCAAGCTCAAACGAACTCGCGGTCAATCAAACATATCAAAAGGTTATAATATGGTTATAACATAACATACATATAACATAAAGTGTATGTAACATACAAACGTGCGTGATAGGACCTTATCAGCATCTTTATAGTCCTTAGGCAACAACGCTTGAGCTGGCCCGGACATGTTCGCAGATGGAGGACAATTGCTTCCCAAAAAGAAAAACTGGTCGCCCCCACCTCCACGATCTCTCTATATAATTTTCTTTCTATTGTACTGTTTTTGTGGCCTGTCTTATGTATGGCAGTTTTGGAAGACATAGTCACCATTCTCTAAGGACACCCCACACGAGTAGAATTCACTGGTTCCAATTTTTGAGCTTTCCAGCAGTGAACATTGATACTGACCATTGGTAAGACATAGCCCTAGACCGCACTAGAGAGAGACAGTGACCAACAGAGCTATGGAAAGCGAGAAAACATGGGCATCGGCTCTTGAAGAAAAGTGTGCCACACGAAAAATGGCCAGCTCTTCTACCACCAAAGCGAAAGCTAATTTGACCTGCAATATATGTGTACAGGAGTGTCTCTCCAAAATAGGGCTCCACAGTCATATGAAAAAGCATTCGAGATGAACCAACGTCGTTCTAGGACATAATAAGGTTAATAACTATAACATCGGTTTTATATAACATAAAGTGTTACTTTGTTTTAACATGTACGTTTTAAAAATGAAGACATGTAGATATTTAAACTCCCACAGAAAACACGGGGAGGGCGGCAGGCAGGGTTTAAACTTGAGATCATCAAAAGACAATCCAGAGTGCATTCCTTTTTATTTACGACTAACATGTAACATCAAGTTTATGTAACATCAAGTTTATGTAACATCAAGTTTATGTAACATCAAGTTTATGTAACATCAAGTTTATGTAACATCAAGTTTATGTAACATCAAGTTTATGTAACATCAAATTTATGTAACATCAAGTTTATGTAACAATAAGTTTATGTAACATCAAGTTTATGTAACATCAAGTTTATGTAACATCAAGTTTATGTAACATCAAGTTTATATAACATCAAGTTTATGTAACATCAAGTTTATGTAACATCAAGTTTATGTAACATCAAGTTTATGTAACATCAAGTTTATGTAACATCAAGTTTATGTAACATTAAGTTTATGTAACATTAAGTTTATGTAACATCAAGTTTATATAACATCAAGTTTATGTAACATTATGTTTATGTAACATCAAGTTTATGTAACATTAAGTTTATGTAACATCAAGTTTATGTAACATCAGGTTTATGTAACATCAAGTTTATGGAACATTAAGTTTACGTACGCAAAGCTTATGTGATATAAAGTAAGATTCAAAATAATTTTTATATGTATTAACAAACATTTCTTAGTTAGCTTTAATAATTTAACTTATATGTATATAATATTAAACGTAGTACATATAGCCTTTCTTATAAAAATTTGCTAATATGAAAGCTGCATGACTGTAAACGAGATTCCAACAAAAGTTGAAAGTCTAAATACCTGAAAGAGCTAATGGAGCTAAATAAACGCCAAGAAGAAGACTCAGTAGGAAAGCCATTTCTCAACAACTGACAAGGAGAGAAACTCGTCTCTTTATAGATAAACACCAGACGAGTTATACAACGATGTAAGATTGCGGAATATTGTTATCATATTTAGTTTCACCATTGATGTTCAACCAACGGCCAGATAAGCGCATCCGGCTCGTGACATGGTGCTAACTGACCCCTAGAATTATCTGGTCACGTAGCAGGAGAGACCTGGTACCACTTTCTCCATAACTTTTAAGTTGATGCGACCTGTAAGTCATGGAAAATATTATGTCACCCAGACTAAGAAATTTTGAGAACCCTCGAGTTACAGAATCAGCTCCAGCAAAACAATAGTTCTTTGAGAGTAATGGATAGTTGTTGTAACTTGTTTGACATCCATGAAGGCTCTCTTGTCATGACAACGAAGTAATAAAGATAAAAAGAAAGATACTAATAGAGAAAGTAAAAGATAGAGAAAGAGAGACAGAGATGGAGGGAAAGTCAGAAAGATTGCTGGAAAATATTTTTTTTAAGTTAAGAAGCCCTTTCAGACCTTGGAGCAGATGGTTAGACATAAGTTTCCGAGCAGGTTTACTGTCATAAGGCCAGACCCAATGAACAACCGCCTATATTTCCTAATACATACTGAGAAAGACACAAGGACAGAGGCGCATTTCTTATTCTATAAGATAGAAAAAAATCGTACAAGTGCTCCTTCTTTCCTAGTGCCATTGTAGAATGGAAAGGGTTTCTTGAATCAGCCAGGAAAACTAACGATTCAGCAGAGTTTACATGTTACCTGCATGAATGATTGACACATGAAATGCGTAGGCCGTAATCATCTTCTTTTTTGAAGTAACCTCTGTAATAAATAAGATTTTATAAACTAAAGTCAGATACTAATTAGAGTTGGGTGGACTCAGAGGCGTCCTTAAAAACCCTAAGTTTAAAAGTTCCATTGTAATGGTCGCCGTTTCCTGTTATTTCCTCTGAGAAGCCTTTCCCATGTTTGAGTATAGCTGCAAGGCAATAGAGGTTTGAATTCATAGTTGTCTTTATCCAAGGTGGCTACTCAGCCATATCTCTCGAGACACTCCTGCACAAAACTTACTGGTTGAGGCGCCAGTTACTCGCCCTTGCCACTTCTCCTGTTACTGAAAACTTTCGCCGGAGCCACAGGTGAAGGCAAGGAGTTGGACTGGTTGTCAGAGGCTATTTGAGAAGCATGGCATAAGGAAACATTTTATAGGTAGTGAAACACTTTGATCCATTACCACTTCCTTTAATGACAACTTTACGAATTATAGAAAATGTTACACTACATGGGTGTACAATCTATATATCTTCAAGATGATACGCCTACAAATGTTAAAAACAACAATTCTGGTGACTATAAATGGTAGTTAAGTTTGATCGACTAATGTTTATTCATTTCTCTAATGCCTAGAACTAGTCATACCTGCTTCCTCTTCTTCTTTCTCGTTCTTATTATTATGTTGGAGCGTTCAGATGACTATGAGATGAACTGCGCAGTGGTTTCCAAATCAGGCATCCCGCCATATAATTTTCTTTCTATTGAGGGTGTTTTTAAGGCGAGTGTCTTGTCTGGCATCTTTGTCAAATATTTGTTTTTCAAAGGACATGGTCAGCATTCTCTGATGACACTCCACAAGGTCAGATCTCACAGGGTTCACTTTTGAGCTTCCTAAACATTTGTTGTCTCATTCTGTTTTGTTCGGTTCTGATGTGAAAGATTAGACGTTGATCTTGGAATAGCTTATAATAGGCGTCATCTTTCTTGTATTCTGATGATAGCTTGTCCATTTCTCATTTATTGTATTTACTATTAGTTTCTTTATTTCTTTATACTCATCACTAAAAATATAAAATAAGTTTATCCATCTTTTGGAGTTCACAGTTGAAATTTAACTAACAAGGGGAAGTAAACTAATATATATTAGGAACTTTGTTTTGATACTAGTTATCTCTCTTCGAGAAAAAAAATTACATTTATTTGAGTATGCTAACAATGCTTTTAGCTAAATGATGTTTTAATCATGAAATCGTTTTGTAGGATTTATTGAAGTACAGGCTAAAGATGTGTTTTCCCTCTTGGACAAAAATAATTTCTAATTATTCTGAGCATTAATAAACCGCACAACCATTGGCGCTCACATGGGGATGCACACCCACCCTCTTGGATTCTGTGTAGTAAAATTCTAGCTTTTTTTTTAAAACATCAAATCAATTAACTTTTAATTAACAACTGAACATGTAGTGCTTCCACTGATGACTGAAGTAGAGTTGTAAATATAAGACTAGCCTAGGTGTAAATGCACGTTTTGGAGACGTGGCGTTGATATTGTGTGACGTGTATTACAATTACACACCTAAGTGACTGGTCACTACTACTGTGTCTCGAATGCGGAGAATGCTGGGTTCGTGTTTCCTGGAGTACTCTTGACACGTGACAAACATAGATACTACAGATTGACTTAAGTCCGTTTCAGCAGACAAAATATAAAGTTTATTTGATAACAATAATAATTTTAATGCATACAAGTCTATAATAAACAATTCTATCCGCATAACAGTGGTATCAAATATATCCAATACGTTAAACTCTTCAGAGTAGATTACAAATAACGTCCGCATCTCAGCGGGTAACACTGTACAGAATAATACAGAATAACTACTAGAAATACATGTCTCAAAAAGACCACTGGCATCAACTGCTTAAAAGTTACTAACTAACTGAAATTACTACTCGACTTTCTAAGTCGCTACCGTCCGTCCCGGACCAAAAGTACCACTTGACTGCCTGGTCCAAAGGATACCACTTGACTGACTTGACTTCCACGTGTCTTTTAAACCTCTTAACATGATGTGAACATTAAATCAGGCAATGTCAACTGAGACTGTGACACTAAGCTTATCAGGAATTAAACCCCGACCATATACGTGCACCTCTCTGAATTCAGCGTAGCCAACTTTTAGTCACTTTTTTTTTTACCTTTAAATCAGTTAACTTCTAGGTAGCAGCTTAACAAGTAATGCTTCCACTGTAGTACAGTGCTATTGTCGTAATAGCTTTGTCCGAAGTTCATATCCGACCATCTAAGCTTTATTAGCCTTTGCGCGTCTCACAAAACTTCACCTTGTTATCAATAACCCGAATGATGATTATTATAAACGTAATACAGCTGGTTACATCAATAAGATTATCTGTTTCTTCAAGGGGCGGACTTGCTATATGGCCATTCGGCCAATTCCCGGTGGACCGGAAGGACCACAGTAATCCTCTTCTTTTTAGATATCACGTCTGTATTTTATAAGATAAGGGCCGCATGGATGTTAATTTGGCACGTATTTTATTGTTAAAAGTTTTATAATGTTCTCTTACAAAAGGGGCCCTCTGAGCGACGTATGTATAGTCACTGTATGCATGTGTACAGCTATCGATACGTTATCAAACTGAACAGAAGGATTCTGAGGACAGGTAGACCTAGAGTTGAATGTCCATCATATAATAGACAATTTATGGGCGGATGAAATAGAAATGCCCGGGACGATTTTGACACCCAGTTCTTCCCTGAGTTCTTCCGTAACAGTCACAAGCGAAAGTGTTTGGTGCTAAATTTATCTTATTTATATCAGACACAATCGATTGAGAAATACGAATCCGTTCGCGCTTTAAGTCACAACTTTGAAAAAGATCTTTGACTGTTTGGCGTATCGTAAAACAACGGCACAGAGTGAAACAAGACATACTGCACAGTGCCCGCTTCTTATATATTTTCTGATCTGCCCTTTCAATCGCAGTAAATTATTCATGTTTTTGAACCAGTTGCCCTCATGTCTGCTCGACTTAACGTTCTAGACGCACACCAGCAGTCATGTTAATGACATAATCAAAAACCATATTGACCATGCTGAGGAACACTTTGGAAGGCGAGACTGCCGGCAGACAAACTTGGTACCGGGTATTGAGTTGGTGCTGCCTAGAGTTGGCAGTTGACAGACACACTGAGCAAAAACCACATATTTTGATTTTGGGAGATAATACAAAACACGGCTTTACGTTACGTATCCTGATTCGTTAATTTCTACATTACGTTCGCTTTCCGAGCAATAATAATACTCAGTTCAACTTGTTTTGTCTTCATCCTAAAATAAGGAAAGAGCTGCAACTTAAAGATGAATAGCAGAACTGCTCGATAAGCGTTAATCGCAAGTTTGTCAATCGCGACGAAAAGTATTTATTGGTAAAAATATCGACAGCTTCGGCAGCTACAGTCAATGATTACATTTTTCTTGGAAGGCACGGCCGCGCAGATAAACTTAACAATGTTTTCAGTAAATACTTTGTTCACAAGTTGTTGTTTTGTTTTGTTTTATTTCAGGAAACTAGTATTTATAGTTCATTTAATATCGCGTAGATGTATGGGGCGAGGGGAGCCAGTATATACCCGTAACAAGAAAGTTGAAGCTACGAATATGAGCCATAAGGTAGCAACTTGCACCCCCTTGCGAAAAATCCTGCGGGCTCCCATGGGCACAGCATATTACTATGATTATGCTGCCACATGCCAAATTAGATACCTGGTGTTCAACAAAGAAATATTTGGAAGAAAGCATTGATTGTAATTTGCGTACCGATAGTCTTTAATTTGAGAATGTGTTATGGAGCCAAATACAATCTAATGGTTGTAACAGTTTTTACGCGTTTTTTCATGTTTAACATTAGGATTGATGGCTCTTACAGTAAGAAGAGAGCTGATCTAAAACAATGGTTCTCAAACTTTTAATGAAATTCTAGTTATTAATCTACACATGAAATAATGTAGTTCCTATTGAAATGGTTTTATCAATATGCTTTAAAAATTTAATCCAATTTCGCTTTTAAACTAAAAAAATTATTAACTTGCAATTGGGTACGCTGGAAAGCCTAATTGATTCGTCAATGAGCGAGCCTGTACTTAATCAAAGCTGCGGCTGTACAGGTAGTTACCACAGAGCTGATGGGGTTGTGCAGAAAGTTACAAGAGGGGCGCTGGGGTTGTGCAGGTAGTTAAAAAACAAAGGCGTTGGGTTGTAGCGCTTTCTGTGACTGTGTTGTGGGCAAATTATACCAGTGTGGCTTTCAAGACAAGAAAAGTGATAATGATTCCTACGTAGATCTCATCGATAAGCAATGGACCTGAAAAGAAAGAGACAGGTGTAGAAACAAGAGAAGTCTAAAATGTGACTGAAGTTTTCACCTCTTGGATACTGGCACATGTGTGGAATAGGAAATACCTGCAAACTGCGCTGCAGAGGAAATACCTGCAAACTGCGCTGCAGAGGAAATACCTGCAAACTGCGCTGCAGAGGAAATACCTGCAAACTGCGCTGCAGAGGAAATACCTGCAAACTGCGCTGCAGAGGAAATACCTGCAAACTGCGCTGCAGAGGAAATACCTGCAAACTGCGCTGCAGAGGAAATACCTGCAAACTGTGCTGCAGAGGAAATACCTGTATACTGACATTTTGGGAGGGTGCAATGGCAGCCACACACCTCGAAGCACCAAGTACGTACTTACAAGCAACGGCACAAATCCGAGCACTCATTCATGAGAAGTGGTTAAAGTCCTGGGAGGAATCCGACAGAGCACGTGGTGTCTGGTAGCGCATGCGTCACCCAGATCGCGACGATCCATGGTGGCGACTGAGGCGGTCAGAGCAGTCAATAGTTGCGCAGTGCAGGACGGAACACTGTCCTATTGGGGCATACTTTGCCCGGTTCCGCACTAACTTTGACTCCCGATGCCGTCACCGTGAAGAGAGCGTCGAAACAGTGTCACATGTCTTGTACGAGTGTCCCCAGCTCCGCGAGCTAAGGGGGGACTTGCCTGTGCAGTCACTCGACTTGTATGGTAGCTATGAGGCACTACGCCGGACGGCTAAGTTTCTTGCCAGAGCACTACGGGAGGACTAGTCCTTCCTGCTCTGATTTTTCAATAGGAGTTCATCTCAGGCATACTGACATTAGCGAAGACCGCCATTAAGAAGATATTATTTTGTTATATATGTAATAACTATGGATAAAATTGTGTAAGCAACGACATCTTGAAATAGATAAGACACTAATTTTACATGGTGTATTATGGCATTCCATAATCAACCTTTATGATGGTTTCACCTGCCAAGTAACCCACAGTGGCAAGCTGTCAGAGGAATTTCCAGTCACAACAGGAGTCAAACTGGGATGTCTTCTTTCACCACTCCTGTTCCTTCTAGTATTGTATTAGGTCACAAAAGAAGCCTACTCTAACGCAGGGAAAGGAATCCAATGGACTCTCACACAAAAGCTGGAAGATCTGGAATTCGCTAGTGACATAGCCCTATTGTCACACAGTCTACAGGATATGCAAGAAAAGGTCACAGCTTTAAGCGAAGTAGGAAAAAAAAATAAACCACCAAAAAACAAAAGTACTTAAAGTAAACAACAAACAAATTGGAGACATAGAACTGGATTCTTAGACAATAGACCAAGTAGAAAATTTTATATACCTTGGGAGTGTAGTCAGTATATCAGGTGGAACAGATGAAGACATTAAACGCCGTATAAATCTAGCGTGTCATACATGTACGCAGCTAAAACCAACCTGGTAATCTCCTCACATCTCAAACAAGACTAAAATAAGAATCTTTAACTCTAATGTCAAAGCTGCCCAACTGTATTTTTTTAAAACATGGAGAACAACTGAAGCGACAACAACAAAAAAGTACAGACCTTCATCAACAGATGCCTGAGAAATATCCTAAAAATACACTGGTAAGACAAAGTAGAAAACACCAAACTGTGGGAGATGAGTGGACAGAAAAATATAGAAGTGCAGATCTTAGAAAGGAAGTGGAGATGGATTGGTCAGACCCTTAGAAAAGATACCAGCAACAGAGCTAGGCAGGCCTTAGAGTGGAACCCCCCAGGGAATAAGACGAAGAGGAAGACCAAAAAAAAACATGTCGACGCAGTGAACTAGAAGAAGCCGAGAGGACGGGTAGAGCTGGGACACCATCAAAAAGCTAACAAGAGACCGTGGAGAGTGGCGTGATTTGTAGAGGCCCTATGTTCCATGAACCCAAAGGTATGATGATGATGATGGTGATGATGATGATTATGGCCTACAATAGAAGAACGAATGTACTGTCACACCAGCATTTGATATGGTGACGTATGGGTTGGGAAATATTAATTGATAAACACTGAGTAATACAAATAATGGTGCTGCACGAGAAAAACATGAGTAAACAATTGAATTATGGGATATTGGTCACATGATTATGGCAGACCACATGGGCAAGAAGTTAGTCTACGCTATGTACTTTACAGAAGACAGACGTGTTAGGACTGTAATATAATAATAATGGAACGCTTTACTAATTGTGTATTTGATTTCTTGGGATTAAAATTGATTTTTGTGAACTTGATTCCATGTGATTTATGTAAGTTGTTAATGGTTGAAATTGCCAGTGAACTGTTATTGTATTTCTTATGATGAATAAATATTTGTCTGCAGATCATACTCTTATTAGATTACTAGTAATATCTGTTGTGCCATACTAGTGGAAATATATTTACTAAAAGCATATCATATTATAAAAGAGAGTATTTGTCAATTACATTTTTTTTTTCGTTTAAAAAAAAAACCAATTTTTTAGTGTGCATATTTTAGTAACAAAAATGTAAATTTTTAGGGTTCACTCAATGTAGTAAAAATCTGGAGCATATTACAAGTATACGAGAAAACTATAAGTAGACATTGGTGCCAACGTAAAATTGAAAGTATTGTTTGTAAAAATGTGAACGAAAAAAAAATGTACAAGAAAAATGTAAAGTTTCTGTCCCATCCAAATATGGATTTTTTTCTCTATTGTGGGTGGTCCTTGTGGAAATATGGATTTTTTTCTCTATTGTGGGGGGTCCTTGTTTAAATATGGATTATTTTTTCTCTATTGTGGGTGGTACTTGTGGAAATATGGATTTTTTTCTCTATTGTGGGGGGTCCTTGTGGAAATATGGATTTTTTTCTCTATTGTGGGTGGTCCTTATGGAAATATGGATTTTTTTCTCTATTGTGGGGGGTCCTTGTGGAAATATGGATTTTTTTCTCTATTGTGGGGGGTCCTTGTGGAAATATGGATCTTTTTCTCTATTGTGGGGGGTCCTTGTGGAAATCCCCCTGAGCTGTAGCCCCTCCTGCCCTCCTTTACATCTGGCCAAGCCTTTGATCTATAAACACAAAAAAAAAAAACATTCCATCTATTTCTGTTTCATATTACTTTAACACGATCTTCTATTGGCATGCAGGATGAGCTGGCCTAGCCCCTAGGCTACCTAACTAATTCAAAGTAGATATTTTATAATTGATGTTGACTTACACTGATTTGGCTTAGCTGTGCATCTAAAGACAGCAGGGAAATTGTCCATATACATCCGACCCCTCCCCCTTCACGATTTTTCAAAAGAGATGAACCGATCTAAAAAAAAAATAAAACCAAAGCTTATCTAAAGGATAAGAGCTTCGTCCTTAAAACTTCATCTCTCAATAATGTACATGTTATTTCCCTTATTTGATACCAAACAAAATAATGAATTACCAATAATTAATTTACAAATTAGTTGTTTTTTTTTATTGATTCATGTTTTGTTAGCTACAATAAATAATTGTTTTAAGTATCAACTTGATCAGAGAATACCTGAGGGAGAATAATAGAATATGCATCCTCTGTTTGGGACCCCTCAACTTAAGAAAACATTAAGAAACTTGAACAGACACAAAATAGAGCAGTGAGATTCATAACAAACGAATATTCACATTTGACTAGAGTAACACCTTTAAAACAAGGTTACAAAAGACAGTTTGTGTGGAAACACAAATTCAAAATCGGCCCCCGAAGTGGTCCACCCAAGCAGGCTTCAATATTTTCAGAACGAATATCCGAATGAAATTATATCACAGACAAATGAGAGATAAGAATGGAGAAAGAAGGTTAACAGATCTTGTGTAGTGCCCCAACGGTCCAGCAGATCAAAGGATAGGTGAAAGTGAATGTAAATTTAGATGTGAACCTGGCCTAACTAGTTCCCCTTACAGACCTTGTGGTCTATAGGGCAGATGATGTAAAGTTCATCTGTTTTTGTGGCCTACGGTTAACGAGGGTGTCATGTAGCCAGCACAACGACCAACCGCCTTTACTTCTCCCCAACTAATGTCAGGTACCCATTAGAGCTTAGTGGACTCAGAGGCACCCAAAGATTCCAAAGTTAAAAATCCCAGTCTTCACCAGGATTCGAACCCTGGACCCCCGGTTCGTAAGCCAAGCGCTTTACCACTCAGCTGCCGCGCCTCCCCTGGCCTAACTCAATCTCTTAATCGAATCCTAAAAAAAAAATTAAAAAATTCCGCAATAAATAGATGTTCAGGAAAATGGAGTTTGTAAGATAAATATTCGTTTTAAATTAGATCTAACTTATAATGCATACTAATTAGCTTTTTCTCTTTAAAAAAATACTTGCATAACTGATTTTAAAAATTAGATTTTTCGCTGTCAGAAAAAAAAAAGTAGCCGTTGCATCAGAACTTTGAATGGTGTAAAATATTGTGATGTCCGATTTTCAATATCTTTTCTAGTTTACGAGATCTAAACGGGACGGACGGACAGACATTTTACATAAAACTAAAAGCGTCTTTTCCCCTTTCGGGGCCGCTAAAAATCACTAAATTTAGAAATCCTTCAGGATAGAAGACTTAAATGTAAAGTTGCAATTATATATAAAACACTGAACCATAATCTTCAAATACAAAAACAAAATTTAATAAAATACTCAGAAAGACACAAAGACAAATGTACACTAATCGTCCCATATGGTAGGACAAATTTGTACAAATGCTCCTTCTTCCCTAGCGCTATCAGAGCATGGAATGAATTGCCTGAGGTAGCCAGAAAAACCAGTGACTTGGCAGAGTTTAGGTCATTGGTTAATATGCATGACTAATTGCATGACGCTTAGGACGTAATCATCTTCTATTTTGAAGTAACGTCTATAACATATAAGATAAGAGAAATAACGCTAACAACTATTTAAGGCGACAAAGTCCAATATATGTAACCTGTCATGGTGGGTTTTTCAGCACGTTGACTTCGGTTTAGAGTTCATCGAGTTCCCAGGTTCCCCACCTTGACAGTTTAAACCCAAGCAATTAATATCGGCATCGAAGCATTGACTTTCTAACACTGAATACAGGTTTTCAGTTGTACATTTAGTGAATACAACAATCGTTCAACGATAACGACCAGTTAACTTGTATTCGTTAACAACAAAATCGCAAATTTTGTAAATTTAATAAGCAAATAAAACGTTATGATATAATGATAAACGTATGATAAGATCTAGTAGCATTTACTGGGCAAATATAATTTAAACAAATTACTCAAATAACATAGCACACCTTAATTCTCAATGCCACCATTGACCAGGGCCCGGAGAAGCCCACAACCTAAGCCATGGAGGCAACAACCAGACCACCAATCACTATCAGGCTTGACTCCAACAAGCCTGCGTCCCTAAATAATAAAAAATAAACATTCCTTGAGATCTTCATTCCCAAGATCATAAGACCAACGAATTTCGAGCTACGGCATTCCGAAAGCAGTAAAATAAACTTTTTTACCCAATACTGGGGAAGACACACCAAAGAATGCAACTCAGCAAAGTCAGCACAACCCCAACAAAGGCAAAGACGTAATGACAACAAAGCGCACCCTTAGGAACAGAAACTCACGAAACCTTATGGTGCTCAAAGGAATATACCAAACAAGATGCGCACGACATAACTATGCCCGTAAATGTTGAAGGATTATGTTCATTTGTTGTTATAAAACAAAGCAATTAGGTTAGTAATTAATTAAGTAATTAATTGACTACTAATTGACTAATTGTTTACCTTTTTTAATTGATTCATGTCTTCTCTATGCTAATGAACGATTGTGTGAAGTTTCATTCGATCCGAGAATGTTTGTGGGAGAAATAACGTGTACACACACAGACAGACATAGAATAATGACGAAGGTTACTTAACTCTTATCTCTGTAATTATTTTTCCTTGTTTGTGACAGAATTGTTCCTTTTTCACATTTGTACAGTCTACCCTGTTATGATTAATCTTCAATAATAATTTTGTTTGTAATTAGAAAACTTTACTCTGAACTAGAATTATTGTGGAACACATACTCTTTTTATTTAACACAAATTAAAGTTTATAAAAACAACAACAAAAAAAAAACGTATCTAAGGGAAATAGCTCTGCTCTTACATCTATGCATCTCAATTTTGTAGAGGTTATTCGTCTTATTCGATACTAAACCAAATGATAAATAGACTAATTAGTTACTTTTTTTTATTGATTCATCTCTTTTCTATGCCACTGTGCAAAATTTCAATTTGATCCGAGAATTTGTGTGGGAGAAATAACATGTAAATCTTTTCCCTAGACTGCGTGAGTTGATATAAGTTTTGTAAAAAAAACAACATATAAGCACTATTTATTTGTAAGTTATCAAATATAGAACATCGAAATTCATGCCTAACCCTATTTCGCTTGTTTCAAAGCTTGAAGTTAGGATCATCTACAGGTCGGACAGGTTTTAAGTAACAAGCAAAAAATAGTCTGGATATATTTGTATAACTTTTTTAGTTTGTTTTGCGTGAGTATCATGGATATACATATATATATATATATAGTGGCGTCACTCGGGGGTGGATACCACACCGGGTGGCATCCAAAAGATGGTAATATCCAAGTGAACAAATTCACTTTTATAATAGCAGACAATTTTTTAAATATCAGTGGCTAGATACCCGAAAATGAATATGCAAAATTGATATGTTGATGTATGTTTCATACACAGGTATTACATTCTGTTTCACAAAATCTTTGGTTGAGAATCCATCGCAATGTCTAAAACATTGTATCACACTTTATGTTATCAGCAAATCATTCAATTGTACTTTTAGCTTTGTAACAGATACATGACAATAAGCACTGAATCACACATGCGTTTCCATTATCAAAGTACCTTGCAGCTATTATGTCTCTTAATACGATTTCAAAAAAGGAGGGGGTATAAAAACTGCTGAGATCGGTTCTGATATCTTAAATGTCTGGAAATCGATAAACTTGACTTCAAGATGTGTCAAGCTCAGCGATACGAAACTACATGGTCTGAAATCATAGAAATCCTTGCAATTTTAGTAACCACCAGAAAATATATCTGAAAAGCTATAGAGGTGTCAATCACTGTAGTCAACATTTTTTTCAGAAGATCTCTTTAACGTAAAAGTTTTTGGTACCATTGAAAGAATGAGGGACTCTTTTTTTTTACTTAAATGTAGATGTACTAGAAATGCAATGATGCACAAATGTACATTCAATCTAAATTGTTGATTATTGTCAAAGTTGAGGCCAAGAAAAGGTCTTTAAACATTTTCTCTACAAAAAAATAAATATAACAAGGTAGTGAATAACATTATTTAAAGTTGTTGTTTTTTTTCTTAAAAAAAAATAAAGTATGATATTGCAATTAAAAAAAAAAAGAAAATGTTAGTAGAGCAACCTTAATGTTAGGGACTCCCTATTTAAAAAAAAAACAAAAACAGATGCCAATGCTAAAGTGTATTGATATTTTTCATTATTCTGAACTTTAATATATAAAGTAGAAGATATTAAAGTTGCATATACACTTGTAATGCTGCAACTGATGGAAAATTATATTTAAGCAACCGATAAGTGGTGTTATGTACGTTTCAAAACCAGTCGCTGCATTTGAGGATTTACCAAAGAACGACAAACGACATCTGAATAGAAATACAAAGACAGAAGACTTCCGTAGGTAGCAAAAGTTTATCTTCAAGAAACTGTGCAGTGCTTTTTTTTTTACACCTGATATGCCATTGGGACTTCATATAATCTCTACAAATATTTTCACTACGCTTCCAACTGTTTCTTACCATCTTCGAGTCTGTGGCGTCATGTGAAAAATTCTTTTAGCAGCCAAAGATAATTAAGAACTAATTGAGATTAATAAAGTGACAACCACAAAACTTTCAAATCTAACAATTCTGTCTGTTGAAAGAGATATCAAAAATATATCCACCTTGATGACGTTATTGATAACATTGTAAGTTTGAAATTCAGTTCAGTGAAATTTCAGTTTTAAGAGCGTCTTGTACTGAGATGCCTGTTTGTAGTCGCTGAATGAACTCTTTATGTTGTAGTTCTATTTATGTTGGGTGTTTTTTATATGAGAAAAGAGTCCTTGTAATCACAACACATTTCTTTAAGGATCAATAAAGAAGTCTTAGACTTAAGCATAGTTCTTATACGCTTTAAAATGTTAAGTTTATAAACGCTAGGTTTTTAGTTTTGGCATCTTTTAATATATTTTACGATCGTTTGGACCCTCTTAGTCGCTACTACAAACATGACAGTATCATTTAGAACAGTTTCCGTTAGACCTAAAAAGCTTTTTAACATAAAGACTTTTTTTTTTAATAGTGCTTTTGAATACTTGTTGATGCATACGATAAATAGTCATAAACCACGAACTTTTAAAATACTATGGATACTCATTTTATAATTGTCTAACCTCCAAATAATTAGCTCAATGTTGACTAGTATGGTTCAACAAAGAAAAAAAAACAACGACAAATATATGGGGTGTGGGTGACACCATAACCTGACCTCACCGATTGACACCCACCCTAGTGACACCACTGCGCAATACAGTAACTGAAATTTCTTTTAAAAAAAAAACAGCTGCGGTCAACTCGTGCTGCTTAAATCATAAACGTTATGTTAAAATAAGGGGTAAGCAAGAGTTTCAGTTAGTTTAATGTAACTAGTTTGTTTGTACATTGTCTAGGTAATTTATACGGAGGAATCCAGCTACCGTCGCCTCCGCGGAAACGTCCGCCAAGGGAAACGGATAGGCAAAGAACGGTAGCACACATAGCTCTCAGTGGGCTACCACAAGTATGATTGAGAGAATTTAAATTGTACGTGATAGGGCTGTAAAAAAAAGGCTCGCTATCCAGTCCAAACCCCCACCTATCCGTTCCCTAACGGGGCCATACGGGTGGTGACGAACCCTCGCACGGGTTCGGTGGGACAGTATAGGCATATAAGGTACCCTTCTGTGGGGCTCTTGACTACGCTCTTGGAATTAAGTGACTGTTGTTTGCTTTTTATTTTATAGCGAAAAGGGAAGTTTTATCGTCAAAATCATTTGTTGGATGATTTAAACTAAAAAATCTCTAGAGTTGTTTTTTTTTTTTTAAATTCAAAACCCGATTTAGCTACGGTCAAAGAATTTGGTAATTGTAGTTTGCTTTAGAATATTATTGAAGAGTGAGGTTTACCTCCTCAAAACGCTATGTAGGGGATTTTAAACTGAAACCTATCTGGATGGGTATTGAACTTAAAAAAAGCCATCTGGGGGATGGGGTTTAAGCTCAAAACGCCCTATTGGCTTGGCTACGCTCAAATATTTTTTGTGTCTAATTTCCTTGTTTTTTTATATTGAAGAGGTATTTTTTTAGCTTCAAACCCCGCTGAAGGAGGGTTTAAACTCAAAAACCCATTTAGCTACCCTCATCTGGAGGAGAGGAGTTTAAACTCAAAACCCCCAATTGGCTTGGCTAAGCTCAAATAATTTTAGTCTCTAATTTGTTTTTTTTTTATATTGAAGAGATAATTTTTTAGCTTCAAACCCCGCTGAAGGGGGGTTTAAACTCAAAACCCATTAGGCTATGGCTCCGCTACGCTCATAGAATTTTGAGTGTGTAATTTGCTTTTTTTTATATTGAAGAGGGTGTTTATCATAAATTTTGGAGGTGTTTTAAAATCAAAATCACCCTTAACTGTGCTCTTGGAATTTGGGGATTGTCGTTTGCATTGTTTTGATTTGTTTTATAGAAGAGGGGGATTTAACTGCAAAAAACCCTGGTAGGGGGTTTTAAACTCAAACCCAAATTGGCAGTGCTGGGGCAAGTGATTGTTTAGTATTAAAATCTCACCTAAAATAAAAAAAAATCAAGGAAAAAATCTGTCACTAAATTCCGATCCCCCCCTTTCGGGGGAGATTTCATTTCGTGGGGGAGGGGGGGGAGGTTGTACCCCACCTTTCCCTGGCTAGGAAAAAGAAGAGGCAGACAGAGAAAGCAATGGGATTGTCGGGCCTGCCAATGAAGAGGTTCTAAACAAGGCAAAGGACAGGGAGGAATGGAGAAAAACGGTCGACGAGTCTTGGTGCCCCAACGGTCCAACAGAGTAAGGGATAGATAATAGTAATAGTAAAGGTAATGTGAAATCGTCTAGCCATTAAATGTATATTATCTGTCAGTGTTACCTTTAGGATAATCTTTGATAATTGCTAGCAAAGTTTATTAATTATCTATGTCAGGGTTCAGGAGTCGCGGTGCCTGACCGGTTAGGCGCTTGGCTTCCGAACCGATGTCGGGGGTTCGAATCCTGGTGAAGACTGGGATTTTTTATTTTGGTTTCTTCGGGCGCCTCCGAGTCCACACAGCTCTCATGTGTACCTGACATTATTTGGGGAAAAGTAAAGGCGGTTGGTTGTTGTGCTGGCCACATGACACCCTCGTTAACCGTAGGCCACAGAAACAGATGACGTTTACATCATCTTCCCTATGGACCACAGGGTCTGAAAGGAGAACTTAACATTATGTCAAGCTTAGGCAACCTTTTATACTTAGTTAGTCACAAGCAAATAGAGAAAAAAAACTTAATGGAGGGGCTCACTTTATTTTTTCACAAAATACATAGCAATTATAATTGTTATTGACTACATGTTGAGAAAAATATAAGATCCAATTTAAAGAATTCGATTTTTTTTTCTATTTAGATCATAAACATATAAAGCAAACAAAAATGTACAGTAATATTAAAACAGTTTCTTGCAGCCTCCACAAATAAAAATGTATTATGTTGAAAAATTTTGTAACTAAATTTATATTGCGGTTGACTTAACTATATCCGACATTTCAACTACAATTATTTGTTCGCGTTTAATATATAAACATTTTTGGAAATGATTACAGGTAAACAAACATGCTGTCTGCTACTTTTTAAATAAAAGCTTGGATAATATGATGTTTTTTTTTCAATGTTAATATATATAATATATATATATATATATATATATATATATATATATATATATATATATATATATATATATATATATATATATATATCCACACATGGGGATATATATATATATATATATATATATAGAGAGAGAGAGAGAGAGAGAGAGAGAGAGAGAGAGAGACAGACAGAGAGAGAGAGAGAAAGCATAGAGGAAGCATACACAACATAGTAGAAGGAAGGGTGAAAATGCAACGGCGCATGGAGATAACATATGCCCAACCTGTGACCGCAGCTGTGTATCAAGGATTGGCTTCTTTAAACACACAAGAAGTAGCGAAGGAAAAAGGTTGTACCAGATGTAAAATGCCAAAAATTTTGTTTTTAAATCAGAATGATGTGATAAAAACTCAAAATCATTTGCTGAAAAATTATAAAATATTAATCATTTTTGTTATTATCTTTCTTTTTAATTATATGACATTCTAGTTAATTTTCGACACATGATATACCTTGAAAGTACCATTTGAAATGGTTTTTATTAATATGCTAGATTGCATCTTTATTCATCTTCACTTTAAAATTAAAATAAATATGAACTTGCTAATGAATATGGTAAAACTATTTTCAAGGTACTTTTTTATATACATAGGCCTACGTTATTAAAGAGACAGACTAATAGCCAAACAAACTAAATGCAAATAAATGTATCTTTATTTTTTAATTTCGGGAGTTACTAATAATAGAATGAGTATTATATTTAGAAAACAAAACTTTTGTATTATTTAGTTCAAATCTACTTCTCTTATTTTCATGTCAGTAAAAGTAACACTCGTATTTCTACTCAACGTATTCCAGTTTAAGTAATTACTTTCCCAGTAACCATTAAGGTTTGAAAAAAAACAATCTTTGTACCACCAGGCTCCTGTAAAATGCGAAGCACAGTTGCTTCTCATAATGTCTTTATCATACGTGGAGAAGAACGTGTCATTATAATATTTTAAACTATCTCCAGCATTTCCTGAATAGCCATTTATTTCAAGTTTATAGTAATCTTCTTCACCCCATATATCAAAGTGCGTGTATCGAGCATAATATTTTTTATTGTCAAACTCTAAATCAATTCTTAAATCATAATTTTTAGTAGAAGTTAACTTTAAAATATTTTCATTTCCCAGATAAAATATCCCAATGTTGTAATCTCCAAAGCCGTCACGATACTCCTTCCAACCTCTATAGAAATCTACTTTTCCGTTGATTCTTCTCTGAAAGATGGTCCATCCAAGCGGAGATTCTGTTTTGATTCCCTATAGATCCAATCTTTTCCTCTAACGACCGTTTCCACCGATACACTATCTTCAGGCTTTCGGGTCAAGACCTGAGGAAGGTTCACATGTGACTGCTCAACTCCATTGATAAAGCCAATGGGGCTGGTCAGCTCATTTAACAAAGACAGCGTTGGAAAAAAAATGTGAAAAAAATTTACATTATTAAGTAGAAATTTGAAGAGTCCCTCAAAAAGTAATAGAAATGCCCGCAATTTCAAGAGGACTTTTACGAGACACGATTTATTAGGAAATATTAGTAGAATTGAAGTACGCTACGAATTCTGTCTACAATAGCATAATTACACAAAAACTGCATGGCCGGTTATCTCAGATGGTTAGAGCGTCGTGCTAATAACGCAAATGTCCTGGGTTCGATCCCCATACTGGCCACATTTTTTTTATATCTTTTTTTTTTAACTATAACAAATAAAATGTAACGATAGTTAGCTATATTATTTAAACAAAATAATTGATTTATTAAAGTATTTTTTTTCCTGAACAAAAATTTCAAAGAACCTTTTCGACGTAAATTTATTTGTTACGTCAGATTTTACAATTTGTTATAATGGTTAAAGATGGACAACACCTTGAGAAGGACGTATTACTGAGTAGAAAGGACAATTGCTATAGTAGTAATGCTGAGGTTAACGTGGTTTGGACAAATAAAATTATCTTATCTTATCTTATTATATCTTTCTAGGTATCATCTACAAAGACCGCATCAAAACGAGAAAATTAGCGAACAGAATCACAATCCTAACAGGGCCCCACGATGACCCGAAGAACAACGTCGAAAAAAACAAACTTAAGGTCCCCAAGAATCGTAAAGAACTTCCTTCCGGGAATAGTACCAGGAAAAAGAATAATAGGTAGATAGACAAGCGTAGGGAAGACAACATTGAAAGAGATTCTATTTATGGCCCCAAAAAAAAGAAGAATGGAAAATGGCGGTCGATAGATCATGTTAAGTGCCTCAAAAGTTGAAAAGACTAGAAAATAAGGGAATGTGAAGAAGTTTTTTCATATGCTTATATTTGTATTGTTGCAAAAACTCTTTATTCACCAATGAACCAGTCTTTGCAGTTCACAGTATTAGAGATAGGACACAGAGATTTAGAAATGTCTGAAAAAAATGTTTGAAGTTTTGAAGTAAAAAAACATCTTATTCATAAAATTGAATTTTCCAAATATCTTAGCAGCACAAATTAATAAGTATATCTTGTCTTCTTATCGTATAAAATATAGACGTTACTTCAAAAAGAAGATGATTACGTCCTACTCGTCATGCATCTATTTATGCTTGTTAATCAAGTCACTGGTTTTCCAGGCAACACATTTCTTACTCTGACAAGAATACGTAGGAAGGAGTATTATATTGACATTTTTTTTTTGTATTTGAAGATTATGGTTCAGTGTTTTATGTCTAATTGCTACTTTACATTTAAGTCTTCTATCCTGAAGGTTTTCTAAATTTAGTGATTTTACAGTCAAACAAACTAAATACAAACTAACAGTCAAATAAACTAAATACAAACTAACAGTCAAACAAACTAAATACAAACTAACAGATTTTTATTTATCAGGAGATAGGCATTGTTAAAAGAGGATTATTATTTAGTACTTTTTATTTTAGCAGCAAGTCTAAATTCTCTTATTTTCATTTCAGTAAACGTAACACTCTTATCATTTCCAGTCAATGTAGCCCAGTTAATCTTATTACTTCCCCATTTAACATTTAGGCTTGAATCAAAACAAGCATTGTGCCACCAGGCTCCTTTCCAGTACTCAGCACAATTGGATGATGTAGCCATGTCATTGTCTTTATCATACGTGGAGAAGAACATGTCATTATGATTAGTTGTTAAACTATCTCCAGCATTGCCAGAATAGCCTCCTATCTGTAGCTTATAGTAATCTTGTTCACCCAATATTTCAAAGCGCGTGTACAAGGCGAAGTACTTTGTGTTGTTAAATTCTAAATCAATTCTTAAATCATATTTCTTACTAGAAGTTAATTTGAAAACATTTTCGTTTCCCAGATAAAATTCCCCAATGTCGTAATCTCCAAAGCCGTCACGATACTCCTTCCAGCCTCTATAGAAATCTACATTTCCGTTGATTCTTCTCTGAAAGATGGTCCATCCACCGCCTTCTGTCTTGGTGTCACACATGACCTTTAATCCGGAAGCTAGCGTCACTACCTCGCGGTCTTTTGTGCTGATGACGTTACGACATGATTCAGGTAGTAAAGAGCTTAAGGGCTTATGCAGAAATGTGTAGTTTGTCTTTCCTAGAAAAAAAAAAGAAAATTTATATAATTACTTGTCTAGATTATTCTAGATTATTGTCAGTAGTCAGTCAGTCAGGGATTTGAATAAGGAACTGTAAGAGACAAAAAAGTAAATAAATTTCTTTTAATTAGCAAATGTAATTGTTATACATAGATTTTTTTTTCTGTATCTCTCTCTCTTTCTCTCTCTCTCTCTTTTTAGAGAGATATTGAAGAGAAACAACCGGGTTTAGCCAAAGTCTAGAGTTTATGAAGAAGTGACTGTGTTGTGGGCAAACTGTATGGGTGTGACTTTCAAGACAAGAAAAGTGATAACGATTCCTACATAGATCTCAAAGATTAGCCATCGACCTGAAAGGAAAGAGACAGATTTGGGAACAAGAGAATTCTCTAAGATAGTTGAAATGTGTGGCAGAGGAGATACCTGCAAACTGACACACCTGGCGGATCCAAAGGGGGGGGGGGGTGGTAGGGGCGATCGCACCCCCACTCGGCCGACCCCCCCCCCCCCGGAAGGGTGGGGCGGACGAATTTCAGTATAGAATTCACACAATTGGTATACGAATGTATTACTTATGTTAATAATACATACTAATTATTTATATTTCAACCTATTTTTAGATTATTTCACCCCCCCCCTCTAGTAATGTTGGCCGATTAGGTGGGATCGGGAAAGGGCGACGGCATAAATTCCGCCCCGCCCGTAAACTTTCGAGGGGGGGGGGGGCGATCCAATATATTTGTAAAAATCACAGCTTGCTAACAGAATCAATATATATATATATGATTAAATCTTGTTATTGATATTTTAACCGATCTTTATCTTATGTCGTTCCCTATTGGCCGATGGGGGAGGGGGTGCGAATACCTCAACTGCCCTACCCACCTAAACCCTTTGAGTGGGGGGGGGGCGGTCCTACTTTTATGGGGAAATTATAGTTAATGAACAAAATTAGTTAAATTAAAATATAATTTTTATATTAGGTCGCTCCCCTTCTGGTATCTTGGCAGTTTCTGTGAGGTAAAGGAGGGGGGCGATTGCATCTACTGCCCTCCCCACTCTAGTCCTCTGAGCGGGGGGGGGGGGCGGTCCTATTTTTATGGAGAAATCATAGTTTGTGAACAAAACTAGTTGAATATCTATATAACATAAGCTACGTATTGATATGTGAACCCATTTGTTTACTATGTCGCACTTACACTCTAATCTCAAATTTTATTATTACTAAATATAAAATGAAAAAGGGTTGCACCAGGAGGGAGGGGCGATATGTGCGTTCGCCTTCCGCTCATTGGACAAACCAATACTTTTAATTTTTGTATTATAGTTAAGAAATAACAAAATTTAAAAGAAAAATATGTATTAATTTATATATGCTATAAATTAAACTCTTATATTATTAGCAGAAATTTTAAAAAGGAGCGAGGATTAATTGTTTCCACTTTATCGCCGCCACCCCTTCTCAGAAGATAACATGACGTTTTAAAACAGAATAGTCAAATATGGCGACATAGTTTATGTAATTTCATATGAATTCATCATAATTTTTTTAAAGAAAGACTTTGCTTAGGAAAATTTAGAATTCATACGTATTTTTTTAGTATAAAAGTAACGATTGAGATGAGTTCTGAACCCAAATATCATTTTGCTAGTCGCCTTTTCAACATTTACTCAATCTGAAATTTTTATTTGTTAAATAAATTTGGGACTATAGCTCACAGTTAAAGCTTGAATCCTAAAAATGCAAAAAGAAAAAATAATAAATAAAATCTGATTGGTCTACTTAATTTCTCCTTCCACTTTCGAAATTTTTTGTTAGAGCTTTGAATTATAGTTCTGTAACAAAACAAAGCTACAAACATGCCTATGGAACAATATGTATCACTTACAAATGAGCTTTTTTAATGATATTATCTTTTTTCGGCTGCGATCCTCAAAGCCTTAATCAAAATATGTGGGTTATCTTCAAACCATTTTTTTATTGCTATGTAGTAAAGGCCTATAATTTCATATTAGAATATTTTTCAAGTAAAACATTATTCAAAAGGTCCTTTTTAATAAGATGAATAATTAGCTGTAGGTGTCAGGAGAATGCGTTTCTGCAGTAAAGTATGCAAGAAAACCCTTTAGGCGTCGGGGCTTCGACCCGAACCCCACTAATAAATAATAAGCTGTAGATGTCAGGAGGATGCGTTTCTGCATTGAAGAATGCAAGAAAACACTTTTAGCGTCGGGGCTTCGCTACATTACATATATATTTATAATAATATATAATTAAATTATTTTGATTAAATGTTTTGATTAACTTTTTGTCTGAAACATTTTAAAGAGCAAATTATGTTAATGAGTTGTGTAATTAAATAAAATTAAAAAATCTGTACCTTCATAAATCAGGTTTATTACTTTACTTTGAAACTCAGATAGATTAGCAGATAATGAATATATTGTCTGTGTCCAGCGTTGAATGTTTTGTTGACTGCTTTTGAAACTTTCTTTAACACTTTCTATGTCCTGTTTAAATGTGTCCATGTTTTGTTGATTCATTTTCATATCTTTGTTAACACTTTCTACACTCTGTTTAGTTATTTTCAAATCATCTTTAACAGTTTCTATGTTCTGTTTAGTTATTTTCAAATCATCTTTAACACTTTCTACGTTCTGTTTAGTTATTTTCAAATCATCTTTAACAGTTTCTATGTTCTGTTTAGTTAGTTTCAAATCATCTTTAACACTTTCTACGTTCTGTTTAGTTAGTTTCAAATCATCTTTAACAGTTTCTACGTTCTGTTTAGTTAGTTTCAAATCATCTTTAACAGTTTCTACGTTCTGTTTAGTTATTTTCAAATCATCTTTAACAGTTTCTACGTTCTGTTTAGTTATTTTCAAATCATCTTTAACAGTTTCTACTTTCTGTTTAGTTATTTTCAAATCATCTTTAACACTTTCTACGTTCTGTTTAGTTATATTCAAATCATCTTTAACACTTTCTACGTTCTGTTTAGTTATTTTCAAATCATCTTTAACAGTTTCTACGTTCTGTTTAGTTATATTCAAATCATCTTTAACAGTTTCTACGTTCTGTTTAGTTATTTTCAAATCATCTTTAACAGTTTCTACGTTCTGTTTAGTTATATTCAAATCATCTTTAACAGTTTCTACGTTCTGTTTAGTTATATTCAAATCATCTTTAACAGTTTCTACGTTCTGTTTAGTTATTTTCAAATCATCTTTAACAGTTTCTACGTTCTGTTTAGTTATATTCAAATCATCTTTAACAGTTTCTACGTTCTGTTTAGTTATTTTCAAATCATCTTTAACAGTTTCTACGTTCTGTTTAGTTATTTTCAAATCATCTTTAACACTTTCTACGTTCTGTTTAGTTATTTTCAAATCATCTTGAACAGTTTCAATGTGACGTTGATTAATTTTGAAATCCTCTTTGACACTTTGGATGTTTTGTTGACTTGTTGTTAAATCTTTTCCAAAACTTTCTAGTTTTTGTTGATTGTTTTTCAAGTCTTCCTTAACACTCATCATACTATTGTTATATGTCCTGAGGTCTTCATTTATGTTAATTATGTTTAGTTCGCTAATTTGTTGGCTGTCCTTCCATTTATCTACTAGTCTTTGTAATTCATGCACAACTTTGACCAAATCATCATGTGTTGGCCTCTGTACACTGACTAATAACTCCTTCTGGAACATATCTCTCTGGCCATTTACGTTGTTGACATGAGCTCCGCAAAAATACTTCCCAGAGTCTGAAACTTTTGCATTTCGCCAAGACAGCCGTATATATGAGTTTTCAGATATGTTTTTATTTAGTTCGCCTTGAAGTGTAACGGAGTTAAGTTTTTGGCTGGTTGTAGGAGCAGGTTGATCTCTAGATATGGTTGCAATGACACCATTGGTCTCTGGAAAAAATATAAACGTAACCATTTGTGGCAAGAATTAAAATGATATACTGATATACATTCAAAAAACAAAAATAAAATCATTAATAAAAAAAATATGTTATTGAAATAAAATGCAATTATGGACATTGAGCCTAACCTACTTTAATCCGATAGCTCTTATTCTAAAACAAGCCTCGAAATCGAAAGGCCACCCTTAATATTATCAATCCGCAGCGATAGACCACCATCTAAACTGACAAACCTTCACTGCCCTGTGGTGAACATGTTTCTTTTTTGGGGATTAAAATCATAAAACGTTAGAACCCTCCATTGCGTCGTTATATTTCTCAGAATTGTGTCTTAGAACAAAAGTGAAAAAAAACAAACTGTAGTTTTGCAAAAGCAGACTAGTTTTAAAAAAATAAGTGACGATAGATAAATACTGAAACATTCTTGCTTACGTTTAATATCTAAATCTAGAATTATATATAGGTCTGTTTATTTTTTTATACAAATATTGTCAAATGCTTCAAATTTGTATAATATTACATAGTAATGTATGTAATAACTATTGATAACAATGACATAAACAACGGCATTTTTCAAAAAGATAAGACGCTCCTTCTACACAGTGTATAGCAGTATACAATTGATTAATGAAGGTGGTTTGCACACTGTTTTGGGATTCCACAAAAGATCAAACTAAGGATAGTTTTTACTGGGAAATTGGTGGGGGTGTGATACCCTGATATAACCCCACCCGTTGACACCGACCCTAGTGAAGCCTCTAGTGAAGCCTCTGAGAGCCTCCCTTTCTCAATTTTCATTGTGATTACTGTCCTAGAAATGTGAATAGTATTATGTTACCAAGATATTGCCCTCAATCATTCTTTAATAAGGGAAGCGTGGTCGAGAGGCTAAGTACGTTTGAACCTGGCTTAGCTACCTTTGAAGGGGGATCGTGGCTCAACACCCGACTTGAGGAGAGTTGGCAGCATGGAAAACCTCCTAGATACCCCCTCCCACTTGTCCACTTGCTATGAGCATGCTATAAGCATGAAAGTAGCACTATATAAAAGAAGGGGAAACAATTTTCTTTTGACTTTCTATGTCGAACTATTTTCTGTTCTCTGGCTTTACGTTTTACTTGACAATCTAACCTATAAACAAATCTTCTCCTAACTTTTATTTTACATGTCATGGTGTCGGATACAGGCTAATCGAGAGGGTGTTGACATTGTTTTACTACAAAACATAGTCTACACAAATTTACTATTACGGCTCGTATAAAGGTATTACATTACCGTGAAGTATGTACATAAACTGAACTGCTGAATCTTGATGAGCATTTTCGTTGGAAGCCTATAAAAATACATAGCAAATGCAACATTTCTAAATTTATTTTTATTGGTAGTAAAAAAAATTCTCCCCCCTAATACACTCACATACAAACACATGCATACAAAAACAAAATAAGAATATGAAAAGCTAAATTACACTATAATTTAACATTTGTTAGTTGTTGCTTTTTTTGTAAAAAATGTGTAAAATACAACTCTATCTCCATTTATCACTGGCAAAGTTCCCCTTTCAGACCTTGCGATCTATAGGGCAGTTTTTTTAAAGGTCATCTATTTCTGTTGCCCACGGATAACGATGGTATCATGTGGCCAGCACAACTACCTTTACTTTTCCCCAACCAATGTCAGGTACCCGATAAAGCTGACTTAGAAGTGCCTAAGGATTTCGAAATTAAAAATCCCTGTCTTCACCAGGATTCGAACCAGGGACCCTTCGGTTTAGAAGCCAAGCGTTTTTCTGTTCAGCCATTGGTATATCAAAAACTTTAGCTCTTACTAATAAGTAATCAAATAATGTGTTCATTGTGTTTATATTTTTGTTTGTTCCGAATAGTTTTTTTTTTAAATCCCATACATTTTTTGACGTTGAAGAAGAGGGCGTATCGACGGAAATTATAATAACCCTATTCATTTCATAATTATTTTATAATTTATTCGTAAAAAAAAATAAAAAACACAACAATTTAGAATTTGGAAATATGATATTGGTAAAGACACTCTTTCCGTAATCCTGGAGTATATTAAGCACACTTTGGGAAACGTCGGTCAAATATTTTAATATTAGCTACATTATTGATTCAAATAATTTACGCTCTTTGTAAGATTTTTAAAAACTATTTTGATATTGTACATGTTTTTTTAATATGTTTTCGTTAATCTTACCAGAAAAGAACATCTCAAAGTCAGCGGTTCTATTAACTCTTTGACGAATTCAGAATCTCCAACGAAATGAAGTTTTGATCCTGGACAAAAAAAAAAGGCGTTTAATTATTTGTATTTGTTTGTTCAATCCTTATTAGCCTACAAAGAAATTTAATAATTCATTTCATAATAATATTTTTTTAGTTATATTAGATACTCTCTACTTCAGTGTTCTCCAAACTTTTTTCCTAAACGGGACACTTGGCACAGTCCGCGTATTTATCGGAACACTTGGCACATTTTGAATATTTAGCGGAACACTTGGCACATTCTGAGTATTTAGCGGAACATTTTCATTCTTTTTTTTTACAGAGATTAATTTACGTGGTGGTCTACTATTTAGTTATTCCAGCAGTTCGCGGAACACCTCGCGGAACACTAGGGTTCCGTGGAACACAGTTTGGGAAACTCTGCATTACTTTGACAAAAAATAACAATTAGTTTTTCCAAAGGACTAAAAAATAGTTGTCTATAGGTTGGCTTGCTTAACAAGAACAACGTATTAAGGGTTAGCTCAGCGTTTCTCAAACCATAGGACGAAGCGTGCTGACAAAAAAAGGCAGGGAAACAAAGGCGACCTATTATTTCCGAAAATATTGAATCTGTATTTTAATGGTTAAAAATTAAAATTTGATAGTTACTCTATCAAAAGAAGCTTTATGACGAAATGATAATAAATTAAATTATTCAATTAAGTATCATTTTCTCTTCTATGTTCTGTTTTATTATTATCGTTTGAGTCATAAGATCGTCGATGTGTTTAGCAAAAAAGGCAGAAGTGATGAAAGACTTTAGAATCGCATTGGCGAAGACATGAACTTACTTAAATGTCTTCTTAAGAAGCATGTTTCTTCCCGAGATTGGTGCAGACAGTGCTGGGCTTACTTATAGGCGACACAATGTTTGTTTTAAATGTTTCGAATGTTCCTTCAGATTCTGAAGATAATTACATCCTAGCTATAATCTCTCACAGGACGACGGGGGAGGTTGTGGTGATGGGCAGGGTTTGAACTTGAAACCTTCGTTACCAACGAAAGTCAGTCAAGAGCGCTTACCACATGACCAGGCAACTATAGTTTATGACCCCCTTACCACATGACCAGGCAACTATAGTTTATGACCCCCTTACCACATGACCAGGCAACTATAGTTTATGACCCCCTTACCACATGACCAGGCAACTATAGTTTATGACCCCTTTACCACATGACCAGGCAACTATAGTTTATGACCCCCTTACCACATGACCAGGCAACTATAGTTTATGACCCCCTTACTACATGACCAGGCAACTATAGTTTATGACCCCCTTACCACATGACCAGGCAACTATAGTTTATGACCCCCTTACTACATGACCAGGCAACTATAGTTTATGACCCCCTTACCACATGACCAGGCAACTATAGTTTATGACCCCCTTACTACATGACCAGGCAACTATAGTTTATGACCCCCTTACCACACGACCAGACAACTATAGTTTATGACCCCCTTACAAGATGACCATGCAACTATAGTTTATGACCCCCTTACCACAAGACCAGGCAACTATAGTTTATGACCCCCTTACCACACGACCAGGCAACTACAGTTTATGACCCCTTTACCACATGACCATGCAACTATAGTTTATGACCCCCTTACCACAAGACCAGGCAACTATAGTTTATGACCCCCTTACCACAAGACCAGGCAACTATAGTTTTATGACCCCTTTACCACATGACCATGCAACTATAGTTTATGACCCCCTTACCACATGACCAGGCAACTATAGTTTATGACCCCCTTACCACACGACCAGGCAACTATAGTTTATGACCCCCTTACCACATGACCAGGCAACTATAGTTTATGACCCCCTTACAAGATGACCAGGCAACTATAGTTTATGACCCCCTTACCACATGACCATGCAACTATAGTTTATGACCCCCTTACCACATGACCAGGCAACTATAGTTTATGACCCCCTTACCACATGACCAGGCAACTATAGTTTATGACCCCCTTACCACACGACCAGACAACTATAGTTTATGACCCCCTTACAAGATGACCATGCAACTATAGTTTATGACCCCCTTACCACAAGACCAGGCAACTATAGTTTATGACCCCCTTACCACACGACCAGGCAACTACAGTTTATGACCCCTTTACCACATGACCATGCAACTATAGTTTATGACCCCCTTACCACAAGACCAGGCAACTATAGTTTATGACCCCCTTACCACAAGACCAGGCAACTATAGTTTTATGACCCCTTTACCACATGACCATGCAACTATAGTTTATGACCCCCTTACCACAAGACCAGGCAACTATAGTTTATGACCCCCTTACCACAAGACCATGCAACTATAGTTTATGACCCCCTTACCACAAGACCAGGCAACTATAGTTTATGACCCCCTTACCACACGACCAGGCAACTATAGTTTGTGACCCCTTTACCACATGACCATGCAACTATAGTTTATGACCCCCTTACCACAAGACCAGGCAACTATAGTTTATGACCCCCTTACCACATGACCATGCAACTATAGTTTATGACCCCTTTACCACATGACCATGCAACTATAGTTTATGACCCCCTTACCACAAGACCAGGCAACTATAGTTTATGACCCCCTTACCACAAGACCAGGCAACTATAGTTTATGACCCCCTTACCACAAGACCAGGCAACTATAGTTTATGACCCCCCTTACCACATGACCAGACAACTATAGTTTATGACCCCCTTACCACATGACCAGACAACTATAGTTTATGACCCCCTTACCACATGACCAGACAACTATAGTTTATGACCCCCTTACCACATGACCAGGCAACTATAGTTTATGACCCCCTTACCACATGACCAGGCAACTATAGTTTATGACCCCTTTACCACATGACCAGGCAACTATAGTTTATGACCCCTTTACCACATGACCAGACAACTATAGTTTATGACCCCTTACCACATGACCAGACAACTATAGTTTATGACCCCCTTACCACATGACCAGGCAACTATAGTTTATGACCCCTTTACCACATGACCAGGCAACTATAGTTTATGACCCCCTTACCACACGACCAGGCAACTATAGTTTATGACCCCTTTACCACATGACCAGACAACTATAGTTTATGACCCCTTTACCACATGACCAGACAACTATAGTTTATGACCCCCTTACCACACGACCAGGCAACTATAGTTTATGACCCCTTTACCACATGACCAGACAACTATAGTTTATGACCCCTTTACCACATGACCAGGCAACTATAGTTTATGACCCCCTTACCACATGACCAGGCAACTATAGTTTATGACCCCCACTTGTTTAAAGGCCCCATTAGTATTGTTGCTGTTGTTTTTAATAGCAAATGAATAAATTGGCTTATCTTTGAAAGCATCCAAAAGCCTAGATCTATATCAAGTCTAAAGACAATTCTAGTTTCAGACTCTCACAAAAACAGATACAAAGATTCTATTTAGAAGGTGATTTGATATATTAAAATGTATGACTAGATGATCCTATGGGCAGGTACAATATTTAATCATCTTTCTTTTTTTTAAAATAATTTATATATTTAATAAGATAAGAAAAATTGGTTAAATAATTTTAATTATATCGTTTTAAATAAAATCTCATCTATATATTTTAACACTACTACAATTATAATATATATTTGTCTTAAGAAAAATGGGTAAGCACATAACGCCTCTACCATTCATCGACACAACACCTCCTATGTTCTCGCTCCTTGCACTTACCAGCACTACTCGCACCCCTCCCCTTCCTCATTTGTCAGCAATATTCGCCCCAACTAGTTAGTTTTTCTTTTCCACCCCACTGGGCAGAACATTATCCTCACCACACACACACTTTTAAGCACATCATCTCTGTGGGTGGGGTGGGGGGGGGGTTACCGTATGAGAATCCCCATTAGTAAACGAAACATGCTGAGATTACTCCCTTAGAGCACGTGAAAGGAAGCGAGCAGAGAGTTTTAAGGTCGCCTTGTACCCCGTAAAAGGACAGCCTCGTTGCAGCACATGGACCTGTGATCTCTTCCTCCATCCTTGTCCCCATCGTCCTTCGTGCAATACGATGAAATTCATACAGAATGTGGTCTACTGTTTCTTTGTCCTTTATGCAGTGGCGTCACCGTGTGTCGTAGTTCTCTCGAAACCGTCCAAACTAAACACCAATAGGACAGCGACCCACAGAACTGGGCTAGGACGACCTACACAAGGAGAATAAGTTGCCACCACGCATACTTTCGGTCTTGTCAACTCATCTGCCTATAGAGCTCACGACCTTTATCGAAAGCGTCTCAGCTCCCGTACCTGGGAGGAAGGTTATCACAACGATGCGCCCGTATTCAGCTTGTCAGCAAGTCGACTCCCTATCTTCTCGCTTGTACCTGAATTTGAGAATCACTGACCTACATCATTGTTTCAATGCGAACAATCAAAAACACGAGTTAACATTGCTTTTAGACATTTTTACTATCTAGAAACGACCTAAATTTCTTGTATCCTTTTTTTAACTTCAAATGTATGGTTTTTAGCTGTATATTAACAAGAGCGTAAATAAAACAATAAAGCCTACTATATTGTATCACAATGTTTCTAAAACTTACTTATATTGTTATTTCCTGAAAGCCTTACATTGTTCAAAGAACACTTTTCTATTTCTTCAGAAATCTTTAATCGTGTGATTTCTTGAATCAATGCTGTGACATTTGGTTCATATCTCACTTCTTTCTTGGCTTTCATTGAAACATTTTTCTGAATAGAGTTATCTCCATCAACATTACATCTGTAAGCTTGAGCGTCAAACTGAACAGGATTGTAGACAGTCAAGGAAAGGAACAGATTTCCAAAACTGACCTGCGCATGTCTGAACTGAACAAACTTTTGGAGATTGAAAGTTTGAGTGTCCAGTGACAGAAGAACATAAAAGTCTTTGATCGTTTCGTTATAACGTGACAGTGACACAGATTTGATGACATCAATGTTTGAAACTTGGTTGTTAGTTACAGAACAGTTGATCACAAGTTGTGACGTGAACACTGGCGATATGACCTCTGGCTGGACATTAATGATAAGATCTGAAACAAAATATTTTAAAATACTTACAATTTCCATTTCTATAAATATATTTTTTTATAAATTATACTTAAACACAAATTATTGCCTGCAATTTCTCAATAAAGCTCCAGGAGTCAAGACAAAATATATTCTCCTGACATGATCCACTTACAACATTTAGACTCTTGAACAGAACTTGAGTAAGCGTATACCGTAAGCTAAAAATTTTAACTAGTCAAACATGCGTAATACAGCATACAATTTCTGACCTGGTCCTTCAAACCTGCATATGATTAATTTTATCCAGAGGGGATTCTCTTCCTCCTCCTAGGAAAAAAACCTTAAGAACTTAGAAAACTGTAAGAGAAATAGACTAATTCAAAAACCTATCCAAAAAACTTGACGAAAATACGACTCTTTGAATTCATACAAATTCGTCTTTTGGATTATATAGTTAACTTGCATCGAGTCATACACATCTCTCTTCTACTGTCTAGCACAGTAGACAACAGTAACGACAGCTGTACCGACGACTTCCTACAACTCCATACGACTCACTCACGACTGACTTTCACATTAACACTCCTCCAAAGCTGCACAAACACTGCTAGTGAGGAAACGTCACATCCTGTCTTTGTTTATACATGAAGATTCCAGAAAACATCGGCTGCAGTGTCATCTTGCCGGGGTCACACGTAATGACCTCTATCTGTCACTGGACACTGCTAGTACCTTCGGAAACAACACGTAAGGACACGTCACATCCTGTCTCTGTTTATACATGTACATTCCAGGGAACACCCGCTGCTGTGTTATCTCGCCGGGGTCACACGTTAACCTCTTCCTGTCACTGGTCATTAGTAAAAATATATATATATGCTCTCTTTACATAACGCAAATAAATGTTTATACATTCAAAAATCAATTTAGTTTAATGGGGTCAAATCCAAGTCGGCATGGTTATTAGGAGAGAAAGAGTTAATAGTTCTTTTGGGTAATAGATGTATGTAACATTAAGAGTATATGTCTTTAACACTATGATCTCTCTCTCTCTTTCTCTCTTTCTCTCTCTCTCTCTCTCTCTCTCTGTATATATACATATATATATATATATATATATATATATACATATATATATATATATATATATATATATATATATATATACATATATATATATATATATATATATATATATATATATATATATATATATATATATATATATATTGGTAACATAAAGTGTATATAACATTAAAAGTTTTTACAAAGCTAAAATCAATTCACACAATGCTGTCTGTCTGTCTGGTAAAAAGGTTTGTACGATATTTCTCCTACACCCATTCTCAGATCTAGTTGAAACTTTGTTAAATATTTATTGGCATATTCAAAAAATAAAGGAATAAAACAATTACAATTAGAAAAATTAATTACTGATAGATTATTATTTACTTTTACACCAACAAGTGAAATTAATACTTCAGTATTCACAAATATGGCTAAATCTTTTCGTCTCCTTCAATAATTCTTAATGTTATTTCTCCCACTCTTATTATCGAATTAATTTTATACTTTAAAATAAAAATTTATATTGTACATAACAAAGCACTAACTAATAAACAAATTAACTAATTAGTCAGTTAATTATTGGTAATTTAACTATTTTATTTGATACCAAATAAAGGAAAAAAATCTATATGATTTAGATATATAGATGTAAAGGCGACGTTCTTACTCTTATAAATTATTTATTTTGCTTGTTTTCCTTTAATAGATTTAACTAAAGACAATTTTTGCGCTTACACTAATAGCATGCTCCGAGCGCTTTGGTCCAATCTCATCTGCTTTCCAGATGGGGTGGGCTTATTTTGGAGAGCAAAAACTTGAAAATTTAGGCGCTCAGTAGACACCACTGTGCTTGAGACGGGTGTCGAACCTTGAGCCCCATCGATAGGTTTCTCAGCCAAGCTCAAACGAACTCGCGGTGAAACATATCAAAAGGTTATAAAATGGTTCTAACATAACAAACATATAAAATAAAGTGTATGTAACATAAAAAACGTGCGCGATAGGACCTTCTCAACATCTTTATAGTCCTTAGGTAACGCCACTTGCGCTGGCTCGGACATGTTCGCGGATGGAGGACAATCGCTTCCCAAAAAGAAAAACTGATCGCCCCCACCTCATATACGTGGATGTGATAAACGGGATTTAAAACCAGTGAAACATTTCTTCTTCTTCTTCTTTGTTCTCTTTTTTATGTTAGAGCGTTCAGATGACTAGATGACATAAACTGCGCAGTAGTTTCTAAATCAGCGATCTCTCTATATATAGTTTTCTTTCTATTGGGGTGTTTTTGGGGCCAGTGTTATGTACGGGAAGTTTTGGTGGACATAGTCAGCATTCTCTGTTGACACCCCAAAAGGGTAGAATTCACTGGTTCTAATTTTGAGCTTTTTAGCAGTAAACATTGAAGACCATTGGGAAGACATAGCCCTAGACCGCACTAGAGATAGAGAGAGACAGTGACCAACAGAGCTATGGACAGCGAGAAAACATGGGCATCGGCTCTTGAAGAAAAGCGTGCAATGCGAAAATGGCCAGCTCTTCTACAACCAAAGCAAAAGCTTCTTTGACCTGCAATATATGTGGACAGGAGTGTCGCTCCAAAATAGAGCTGCACAGTCATAAAAAAAAGCATTCGAGATGAACCAACGTCGTTCTATGACTGAATGAGGCCAATAACTATATCATCGGTTTTATATAACATAAAGTGTATGTAGCTTAGAGTGTATACAACATAATGTGATTATTTTTATTAACATGTACATTTAAATATTTAGATATGTAGATATTTAAACTCCCACAGGATAGAGGAGGACGGTGGCAGACAGGGTTTAAACTTGAGATCATCAAAAAACCAATCCATAGTGCATTCCTTTTTCTTTACGACTAACATGTAACATCAAGTTTATCTAACATCAAGTTTATGTAACATCAAGTTTTTGTAACATCAACGTTATGTAACATCAAGTTTATGTAACATCAAGTTTATGTAACATCAAGTTTATGTAACATCAAGTTTATGTAACATCAAGGTTATGTAACATTAAGTTTATGTAACATCAAGTTTATGTAACATCAAGTTTACGTAACATCAAGTTGATGTAACATCAAGTTTATGTAACATCAAGTTTATGTAACATCAAGGTTATGTAACATCAAGTTTATGTAACATCAAGGTTATGTAACATCAAGTTTATGTAACATCAAGTTTATGTAACATCAAGTTTATGTAACATCAAGTTTATGTAACATCAAGTTTATGTAACATTAAGTTTACGTACGCAAAGCTTATACAATATGAAATTAGATTCAAAATAATTTTTATAAGTATTAAAAAACATTTCTTAGTTAGCTTCAAATAATTAGTTAGATGTATATAATGTTTCTAAATTAAACGTAGTACATATAGCCTTTCTTATAAAACTTTGCTTATATGAAACTGCATGACTGTAAACTAGATTCAAACAAAAGTCGAACGTCTAAATACCTGAAAGAGCTAATGGAGCTAAATAAATGCCAAGAAGAAGACTCAGTAGGAAAGCCATTTCTCAACAATTGACAAGGGAGAGAAACTCGTCTCTTTATAGATAGACACTAGACGAGTTATACAACGATGTAAGATGGCGGAATATTGTTATCATATTTAGTTTCACCATTGATGTTCAACTCACGGCCCGATAAGCGCATCCGGATCGTGACATAGTGCTATCTGACCCCTAGAATTATCTGGTCACGTAGCAGGAGAGACATGGTTCCATTATATCCATAACTTTTAAGTTGATGCGACCTGTAAGTCATTGAAATGTATTATGTCAAACTGACTAAGAAATTTGGAGAACCCTCGAGTTACAGAATCAGCTCTAGAAAAAAATAGTTCTTTGAGAGTAATAGATACTTGTTGTAACTTGTTTGACATCAGTGATGGCTCTCTTGTTATGACAACGAAGTAATAAAGATAAAAACAAAGATAATAATAGAGAAAGTAAAAGAATGAGAGGCAGAGAGGGAGGGAGAGGCAGAAAGATAAAATATTTTTTAAAGTTAAGAAGCCCTTTCAGACCTTGGAGCAGATGGTTAGACATAAGGCCAGACCCAATAAACAACCGCCTATATTTCCTATTAAATACTAAGAAAGACACAAGGACAGAGGCGTACTTTTATTCCATAAGCTAGAAAAAAATTCGTACAAGTGCTCCTTCTTTGCTTGTGCCATTATAGAATGGAAAGGGTTTCTTGAATCAGCCAGGAAAACTAACAATTTAGCAGAGTTTACATGTTACCTGCATGAATTCATTGACACATGAAATGCGTAGGACGTAATTATCTTCTATTTTGAAGTAGCCTCTGTAATAAATAAGATTTTCTAAACAAAAGTCAAATACCAATTAGAGTTAGGTGGATTTACAGGCGTCCTTAAAATCCCTAAGTTTTAAAACACCATTGTAAGGGTCGACGTTTCCTGATATTTCCTCTGAGAAGACTTTCCCATGTTTTGGTATAGCTGCAAAGCAACAGGTTTAAATTCATAGTTGTCTTTCTCCAAGGTGGCTCATCAGCCATGTCTATCGAGCCACTCCTGCACAAAACTTACTGGTTTAGGCGCCAGTTACTCGCCCTTGCCCCTTCTCCTGTTACTGAAAACTTCCGCCGGACTCAATATTTGAGCCACACTTGAAGGCAAGGAGTTGGACTGGTTGTCAGAGGCTATTTGAGACGCATGACATTTATAAACATTTTATAGGTAGTGAAACGCTTTGATCCATTACCACTTCCTTTAATGACAACTTTGTGAATTATAGAAAATCTTACACTACATGGATGTACAATCTATACATCTTCAAGATGGTACGTCTACAAATGTTTAAAAAATAATCCTGACTCTAAATTAGGGGTTCTCAACCTGTGGGTGGCGTCCCCCTTGAGGGTCGAATGACGATTTGCCAGGGGTCGCCTAAGACCATCGGAAATATGGATTGTTATTGTCTATTCTTCTATTGATGTATGTGTGTGTTTGGGGGCGGGAGGTCGCGGCAGAGTGGGGGATTGTAAAAAGGGGTCCCCGAGCGTAAAAGGTTGAGAACCGCTGCTCTAAATGGTAGTTTATTTTGATTGACTAATGTTTAATTCATTTCTCTAATGCCTAGAACTAGTCATACCTGCTTCCTCTTCTTCTTTCTTGTTCTTATTATTATGTTGGAGCGTTCAGATAACTATGCGATTAACTGCGCAGTGGTTTTCAAATCAGGAATCCCGCCATATAATTTCCTTTCTATTTGGGGTGTTTCAGGGCGAGTGTCTTTTCGGGCATCTTGGTCAAATATGAGTTTTTCAAAGGACATGGTCAGCATTCTCTGATGACACTCCACAAGGGCATATCTCACTAGGTTCACTTTTGAGCTTCCAAAACATATGTTGTCTCATTCTGTTTTGCTCGGTTCTGATGCAAAAGATTAGACGTTGATCTTGGAATTGCTTTTAATAGGCGCCATCTTTCTTGTATTCCGATGATATCTTGTCCATTTCTCATTTATTGTATTTACTATTAGTTTCTTTATTTCTTTATACTCATCAGTAAAAAATATAAATTGTTTATCCATCTTATGGAGTTCACAGTTAAAATTCAACTAACAAGGGGAAGTAAACTAATATATATTAGGAACTTTGTTTCAATCCTAGTTATCTCTCCTCGAGAAAAAAAAAATGTCTTTGAGTATGCTAACAATGCTTTTAGCTAAAAATGTTTTAAGCACGAAATCGTTTTGTAGGATTTATTGAAGTACAGAATAAAGATGTGTTCTCCCTTTTGGACAAAAATAATTTCTAATCATTCTGATCATTAATAAACCGCACAACCATTGGCGCACACATGGGGGTACAGACCCACCCTCTTGGATTCTGTGTAGCCAAATTCTAGCTTTTTTTACCATCAAATCAATGAACTTTTATTAACAACTGAGCAAGTAGTGCTTCCACTGAGTACTGATGTAGAGTTTTAAATATAAGGGGGTCTACGATACTAGATTTCATGTAAGCAAATTTAATGTTCACATTCCACTACAGACAGAAATTTAAAAAATGTTAATGAATTTGCAAAAATGTGCAAGTTAAGCAAGTTGGTTGAGCAGGGGGTCTACCGAAAACAAGAATACATGGCAAGGGGTCTACAAGACAAAAAAGTTTAGGAACCACTGATCTAATTGGTCCACTTAATATTTCTCCCCCCACTTCCGAATTTTTTGTTTAGAGGTTTGATTTATAGTTCTATATTAAAACAAAGTTACAAACATACGATGAATAATAAGATGTAGATGTTAGGAGAACGCGTTTCTGTTGTGCAAAGTGCAAGAAACGTTTTTGACGTCAGGCAGTCAAGTGGTATTCTTTGGACAAGGCAGTCAAGTGGTATCCTTTGGACAAGGCAGTCAAGTGGTATACTTTGGACAAGGCAGTCAAGTGGTATCCTTTGGACAAGGCAGTCAAGTGGTATTCTTTGGACAAGGCAGTCAAGTGGTATCCTTTGGACAAGGCAGTTAAGTGGTATCCTTTGGACAAGGCAGTCAAGTGGTATCCTTTGGACAAGGCAGTCTAGTGGTATCCTTTGGACAAGGCAGTCAAGTGGTATCCTTTGGACAAGGCAGTCAAGTAGTGTTTTTAGGTAGTGACTTAAGTATTTTTCAGTTGAGTAATCTTCTGAGACAGTACACGTATTTTGATAGTTAGTAACTGTAAAGCTTATAGTTACCCGCTGTGATGCGGATTTGATTTGATAAGATTAACTATGTCGTATGTTTGATGCCGCTGTTATGCGGACGTGATTGTATTCTATGCACTGGATCATTTAGTAACTACCATGAAGTGTGCAACATATTGTTTTATGAAATAAATGTTCTTTCTAGTCTGCCAAAACTCGGACTCACACAATCTTTACCCTTTGTGTTTGTTACGTGACAAATGTGACTCTAGGAAGCAAGAAGCCAGCAGTCTACGCATTCGCGACACATTGGTGGTGACCAGTCCAATGTGTGATAGTAATACGTCATACTTCAACATTACACATTACACCATGTAAATATCATCTTTTACATCCCCAATTCCAAAGTTCTGGATCCGCGAGTGATTCTCTTTAAAAGTGAAGAAAAAACTATATTTCTTTATTAATTTTTATTTAAAAAATCAATTGTTTACAAGTTATATTTACATCGCAACACTCTAAATGGCCTGTCATGCAGGAATAACTATATTTATGCAACTTGTTCAAACTTGATCAGTACGCGTTTTCCTATTCAAATTCGAATGAATGTCGTTTATTTACAAAATAGACGATGCTAGTTGGTCACTTCCGGCTACTTGTATTTATTGATGCCAAAGTGAACTGTCAAACAATGATTGACTTGTTGAATTGACAGGTCATAAGTTGCTGTCTTTACCAAAACTGAAGGGCTTTTGAAAACGAATATGTCATTTTAAGAGCTTGCATTTGGATTGGTATCACATATATATATATGCCAGGAAAGCTTCCAAAATATCGAGTGTCAAAACCGATTCCTGTATTTAGGAGCAGTCCGATCACAGATAGACTACAGCCTACCTGTGCAATTTTATGGCTCTAGGACTGCTCTTAAACAACCTGATAAAATACAGTCCCAAGCACTAAGATTTGTCTGTGGAACCTTTAGACAAGTCCAGTAAATGCGGCTGAAATAATGGCTAATGTAGGTCCACTAAACCTTAGGAGAGAAAGGTCAGTACTAACCTGCTATGAGCTGTATAAAAGGCTAGATGAATACCTCCCAGCTAGAAAACTAGTGGATGGTTGGAGATGCAGAAGACGTATCCAAATGCAGTCTTTTATGCATCATGACACTAGACTATCTGATGATCTGGCCTCTCCACCTACCGACAAAACATTCAACGCTTTCATCCCCTTCCCCTTTGGTGTCGCCCAACGACCCCAGACATTCGCTTGAAATTAGTAGACCCTAATGCAACTAAGCAAAGTCGTTCCTCCTAGCTCTGAAGACCATTAATACCTTCAAGCCAAGTGCTAATTTTGCATACACTGATGGGTCGGCATCAATAGTTTCTGGAAGAGCAGGCTATGGAGCCTACATCGAATTTTGGCTCTTACACAGTCAAAATCTTTGGACCATGTGGTAGTGTTTGCAGTTTTGATGCGGAGACCATGGCAGTCTGTGAAGTTTTAAAAGTCATTGACTCTCAACTCGGCAAGGGACATTTGAGGGCAACACACATTGTTGTGGTCACTTACTCAAAATCTGTACTACAGGCTTTGCAAAGCCCTGGGCCATGGCCCCCAATTTCAACATTGTCATCATGGCTTCACATAACATAAAACAACGCTATAGCACCCCTGTAATAATGCAGTGGGTACCGAGTCACATAGGTGTGACTGGCAACACAACTGCAGACTCTTTGGCCCACCAAGGAGGGCAAATTCCACATATCAGGACAGGCCACTCACGGCTATGGCCAAATTTTAATTTACGGTGCCCTCACTGCGGGGAAGAAGAGGAAACCGTGGCTTAAATTCTGTTTGACTGACGCAGATTTGCTGATCTCCGCCTTGACAGGTCTGGGAAACCAAAAATTCTCGACCTTTATGGCGACATTGATGCACTACGCAAGACAGCAGGGTTTCTGTCAAGGGCTTTTGCAAGAGAGGATTTGAGCCTCTCAAGTCCTCACTCAAATGGAGTTTGATGATGATGAATGAAAAATATTCTGGATTGCGAAGCTGAAGGTGACAAGAAAATCTACGATCGCGGGGCCTGGGGCTGTTCCACCACTTGCCAAGGGCCGCTACTGCTTATAATAATTATTTTGTAAATTATTACCACCGATGATTGACTTTCTCTATTTTTTTCCCCTAACTTTATAATTTTTATTATTTTATATTCTTTATTCATTCTTCACTTGTGGTCTCTGTACTACTAGTAGGTTGTGAAAGTCAGACATTTAACGCTGAGGCTGAACGAAGTATTCAAGACTTTGAGAGTAAATGTTACAGAAATATGCTGGGTGTCAGATACCAAGAAATGAAAAGAAACGGGTTGGTCTTATTACAAGTCAACACAATAGCTTATGAGTAGCCATCATTTTCCGGTAAATAGATTAAAGATGAGATGGTTTGGTCATATTGTAAGACATGACTCACTGTCAAAAGTCATCCTTCAAGTTACATTGAAGGGAGAGCAAAAGAAAGGGTCGTCCAAAGAAAAGCTGGCTGGATGAATATAAAAGAATGGACCGGCTTCTCTCCTATCCTACCAAGAAGAGGTGTACACCCGTAAAAGTGGAGGAATATGTAAACTTAAACTTATTACCCCTACAATGAAAGTTGAAGGACAAATGGTAGATGACTTTTTTTTTACTCAGTAATTGTTTTCAATTTTCTGTTTTGAATTAATGTTGCTCTAGTTCAATATTATTGACTACGCCCCTTGCATGACATCACTAGGTGTGTCTTTATTTTTTCTTTAACCTTAATGAGACTTTCACACGTGACAGGACGAGCAATAACAATGGACACAGGTTGCTTTGTAGCTCAGTGGTTCTAAAAATATTTATTTCTACATTTTGTTTCAGATTTTTTTTCTCCTATGAATATAAGAGCTCAAGGCCCTTTTTCTAGTATGAACAATTGTACATTTTTAATTCAGGGGAAATAGCCATAGTCTCTGGGTGATTAAAGTGTTTAAAAGCTGTTGTATGCTGCTGATAAATAATTACTATTATTGGAGTGATTACTTAAGTGAAAATGTTTATCAAAATGTTATGCTGTGCTATAGTAACATTGTGTATTATTATTATTATTATTGTAGCTTTTATTTTACTTTATTTGACATTGAATAAGGTACAGATATCGTACTTGACAGATGTGGTATATAAGTGGAATTAGTTCCCTTGTGGAGGCTTAGCCTTAAGCTCTAATTCTTCTTCTACTAGCCAGCTTTATTGCTGCTGAGCTGTGAGCTCTTTTGCAGACTGTGCCAAGGAAAAAAAGTGTGCTGTTTTCTTCAGTTGTTCTTCAGTTGTTCAGCACTGCCGTACAGGGTGTTGGTTATGCTGGGCTGTAGTGGAAGTAGGGTCTGCCTAAGGTGGATTAGGAAGGAGCATTAAAAAATGATCAGTTTACGGTTCCAAAGGGGTGAGCGCAGTGTCTGCAGAGGGGGATTATTGTGGAGTTTATTTTGTTCAGGTGGTAATTTAATAGATGTGTGTGTCCTGTTCTTAGTTTGAAAAAAAAAAGCGCATAAAATTATGACAAATTGAAAGACATCTGCCATAAAAATTTTACGGTCAATGCCATAGATAATATATAGCGAAGTTTTACCTTGCAAATATCAACTAGCTAAACAATCAAAAGAGAAATAACATTACTTTAAAAAGAATTAATTATCTAATTGAAAGAACCGCTAAATAATGTCATTTTTCTTCGAAAACACGAGACACACACAAGACACACATAAGGCACAAACACACAAGACACACAAGATACACACGAGACAAATACACAGGACTCACAAAACACCCAAGAATACACACACAACACAAGACTCACAAGATACACACGAGACACACATACAAGACACAGAAAACTCACAAGATACACACAAGCGTCACAAAACACACACAAGTCTCAGAATATACACAAAACACACATACAAGGCACACACAAGACACACACAAGACTCACAAGACAAAAACAAGACACACACAAATCTCAAGATACACACAAGACATACACAACACTCACAAAATACAAGATACACATAAGACACACAAGACACATATATGACTCACACAAGACTAACAAGATACTCACAAGATACACTCAAGACACACACAAGACACATAGCCACAGAACAAATGAATGAATATAAATCCAGAGAGCAAGTCTGAGAAATACATTTCTAAAAAAACTAGAATACAAACTTCTGGTTTAATTCCATTCAAACGACTCATTTCTAAGTGAAATCTGCCCATGTGGAGTATCACCAGAGAATGCCGACCACGTCCCCAAAACTGCTCTCTTTACCAAGAGGTTCGTATAAGACATTGGCCCCAAATCACCCCAATAAAAGGAAAACTATATGGAGAGCTCCATGATTTGGAAACCTCTGCGCAGTTCATCTCATGTATTGGTATAGTCATATGAACACTCCAACATAACAATGAGAACGATGAAGAAGAAGAAGACTCATTTCTAGAACCCATGATTGAATGAATCTATCATGCTTATTTTTCTTAAGGACTTTACAAGTTTAAAACTAGCTTATTCCCCTTTGTTTTGCCACGGTCTGTGTTATATAAGATAAGATAAGAGGGTCTGTGAAAAAAATTTTTTTGAGGTGTATTGAGTAAGCTTTAATAGTCGTGTTTTTCTGTCCTACTGTCTGACAGGTAGTTTGCCATCTCCTCAACATCAGTGACATTTAGTGAAAAAATTGGAGGACAAGTTTAAACATTCAGCTGGGAAGCAACTCTGTAAACTGGAATAACTCCCGGTTCTGAGACCAAGCGCTTGACCGCTCAGCTTACCCGCCTCCCCAGGCCTAAATGAAGTGTTATAATTGTGATATTTAAGAGATTACACTATGCGCCCTTTCTTTTTTTTTTTTTTAATACAAATTACTATTCGTTTTAAATTAGGTCTAACATATAATGCATACTATAAATAGTTTTTCTTTAAAAAAAAACTGCTTGCATAAAGGAATTAAAAAATTAGATTTTTTTGCTCTCACAAGGAAAAGTAACCCTTGCATTACAACTTTGAATGGCCTAAAATATTATAATGTCTGGTTTTCAATATCTTTTCTAGTTTACGAGATCTAAACGGGACAGACAGACGGGCAGATGGACAGACGGACAGACATTTTACACAAAACTAATAGCATCTTTTCCTATTTCGGAGGCCGCTAATAAAATACCTAGACACAAAAATAAAGGCACATTCCTGGTTCCATATGCTAAGACAAATTTGTACAAATGCTTCTTCTTCCCTAGTGCTATTAGAGCATGGAGTGAATTGTTTGAGCCAGCCAGGAAAATCTAGTGTTAAATGTTCTGTTTGTTGATAATTATAGTTTCTAGGTGTTGATGTTGCATGCGAGTTCGTTACAAAACACAATAACAGATAGAACAAGGAATATACTTCATAACTAGTGAACTTTAAAACACTTTTAGTACATAAGAAAAAAAAGGCAAGAGTCCTGTCGTCGCTAACTTGGTGTTGTCTCTTTTTCTCCGTTACTTATCATCTAATCCTACTTTTTAACTACTAGTCACATCACTACGGAAAAAATCAAAGTAAACCAATTTCTAGGCGTCTTGTGTCACTACACCAGTGACTTAGCAGAATTTAAGTCATTGGTCAATATGCATGACTACAGGCATGATGCGTAGGACGTAATTATCTTCTTTTAGAAGTAAAGTCTGTAATATATTAGATCAAACTACTTTTGACGGATTTAAAGAAAGGCAGTTTTATGTACATAGACATTTAACTTGACGAAATTCGACTGTTCACTTCGTTATTATAAAACTTCTTGTTCGACATTCAATATCAGCGTAGACCAACTTCTATTGTTTGCTTTTCGCCAGTATGTTATTTGATTTCGTTATTTAAATGTTACCTCCATTTGACTTAGCTGCATAAGACACATATAACACTTAAATCAAAGTTAAAAGTGAATTTGCAGGGTAAAATGTCGTGGAGTCTTTTATACCAAGCGCCCCAATAGTCACTTCATCTATCATCTCTAAGCCTGTTATATTTTCTTTTCTTATTCTATCAACCCAAATGGCATCGCGTTGCTACTCAGGTTACATTTCTTAAATCTATTAAACTAGTCGAACGGCGGCGTAGCATACGCCGCTATTTTGCAGGGCCGGCCTTAGGTGACCGCAGTGGGCTCTACACTTATGCGACCGCAGTGGGCTCGCAATTTCATAGGACCCGCGATAATTCTAGGTTATAAATTATTAAATTAAACCAATGTATAACTTATAACAGAATTTTTCCGCGGCTTCCTGTCAATTTACCAGGAGCTCCGGAAAATCTCCTGAAATTGCAAAATGTACGAAAAAGTTCTGGAAATATCCGGAACTAATTTAAATCTTTAGAAAACTCAATACGAATCTCCTGAAATATATAGATCTAGAAAAAAATTGTTATTTTGGGATGTCAATCAATAAGGAAAATGCCAATCCTAGGCGCGATAAAAAAAACGGCATTATCCAGTAATTTTGGAATCTGGTGAAAGAAGCTTCTCGCGCCTCAAAAAAATGAAGAGTTACTTAAGTTCAACAATTCTAGTACATAGATTTAAACATTTGGTAATTCTTGCTATTGAGCGTGATCTATGTAGGAAATAGAATTTTAATGATTTATTGTATGACTTCCCTACTCGCAAGGCTCGTAAAGTTCGTGGGATAACTCTATGTACAGAAATAAAAGTGTGATCTTTCCTTTACTTCTTTTTTTCGTTCAAACTCTTGAGCGAAGAAGAGAATTATAAATAGATAGTAGACCGGCGGCGTGGCATACGCCGCTATTTTGCAGGGCCGGTTTTAGGCCACTGCAACCTATGTAACCGATGGATCCGCACTTTCATGGAACCCGCGATAATTCAATGTGTATAAATTATTAAATGAAACCATTTTATAACTTAAAACAGATTTCCCGCACACTACTGTTGATTTACCAGGAGCTCATGGAAATCTCCCGAAATTGCAAAATACACGAAAAAGTCCTTAAAATATACGGAAATACATAGAAAAAAAATTGTCATTTTGGGGTGTCATTCAATATGGAAAACGTCAATCCTACGCGCTATTAATAAAAACGGCATTATGCATTAGCCGTAATTGTGTAATCAGGTGAAAGAAGCTTCTAGCACCTCAAACTAATGAAGAATTACTTGATGTCAATAATTCTCAAAGATAGATTGAAGCATTTGGTAATTCTTGCTATTGAGAGGGATCTATGTGGGAAACAGAATTATTATGATATACTGTATGACTTTGCTACACGTAAGGCTCGTAAAGTAATTCTGTAGGTAGTAAAAAATGAATAAAATGCATAGAAGAATTTATTTTCTAATACAATCTCTTAAATTTTACTTATTGTCCGCTTCCCTACCAAAACTTGGCCCTGCGAAATCCGTTTCGAATAGGGCCCCACAATGCATAAGTCCGGCCCTGCTATTTAGTGTTTGTAAAATGTTTTACATGTTTCGGATGTTCCTTTAGAGTTGACGATAGTTTACTTCCTAGTCCAAACCTCCCGCATGGGATGAGAGCGGGCAGGGTTTGCCAGTCAAGCGCGCATCAATCCGTAGCGAGCTGTGAAAACGTGTTCTCCACCCCCCCCCCTCTTGTTTTTTTTCGTGGGCTGACTATCCGCAGAAATAAGAGAGTGATATTCCCATTTACTTCTCGTCTGACCTGATTAGGGAAGAAGAGAATTATATATATATATAGATATATTTCATAGAAAAGTTTCCCTTTTAGACCGAGTGATCTATAGGGCAGATGATGTTAAGGTCATCTATTTATTTGGCCAACGGTTAACGAGCATGGTGTCATGTGGCCAGCACAACGACCAACCGCCTTTACTTTTTCCAAGCTAACGTCAGGTATCCATCAAAGTAGGGTGGACTTAGAGATCTCGAAATTAAAATCCTTGTCTTCCACAATAATTCGAACCCGGCACCTCGGAAGCCAAGCGCTTTACCGCTCAGCTACCCCGCCTCCAGTAATAGATAATAGAAAAAATATTTTTATTTCTTAGATAAAAATCACCAATGCTGTAATCTCCCAAGCCGACACGATTCTTCTTCCAGCCTCTATAAAACATTTCAATTGATTCGTCACTAAAATATGATCGATCCATCGCCTTCTGTCTTCGTGTCACACATGACCTGTAACCCGGAAACTGAAAGATGGTCAACAGCGTACAGGACTACGTCAGAAATATCAAAACAGTAATCGAGAAAGCAGCTAGAGCATTTAAACCAATTAAATCTAAGATATTAAAATATTTAAGAATATTCAAAATGACAAAGTTCAAAACTAAGATGTGCTTTATTTTTATTATTTTTTACAACATTTAATATATTGTCTCTTAATTTTTTTTTCATTGGTTGGGAGGGGCGTCTCCTTTACTCTCTGGGGTATGACTGTTGATCAAAATGTTCGTTTTATTTTTTCTCTCTTATTTTCATCTCGCTAAAAGAAACACTGTTAGACCATCCAGTTAATTGAGCCCAGTTCATTCCCTTGGCATATGATGTACTTCCCCTTTGACCATTTAGATTAGAACGCTGACAATCTTCATACCACCAGGCACCTAAACTAAAGACTGCACAGTTTAAGTAACTGCTTATATCGTTATCTCTATCAAAAGTACTAAAGTACATGTTGTTATGAACTGATAAGTCATCTCCAGCATTTCCTGAATAGTCTCCTATCTTCAGTTTATATTTCTCAGTCTCACTCAATATTTTAAAGTTTTCATACTTCGCAAAATATTTTATGTTGTTATATTTTAAATCAATTCTCAAATCATATTGTCCTGTAGAAGTTAGCTTAAAAATATTCTCATTTCCCAGATAAAATTCACCAATGTTGTAATCTCCAAAGCCGTCACGATACTCCTTCCAGCCTCTATAGAAATCTTTTCCGTTGATTCTTCTCTGAAAGATGATCCATCCACCGCCGTCTGTCTTGGTGTCACACATGACCTTTAACCCGGAGGCTAGCGTCACCACCTTGCGATCTTTTGTGCTGATGACGTCTCGACATGATTCAGGTAATAAGGAGCTAATGAGTTCATGTAGAAATGTGTAATTTGTCTTCCCTAGAAGAAAAAAAGAAAATGTATTTAATTATTTGTCTAGATCACTAATCTTAAACCTTTTTTGGCCTACCGCCCCCTTTTCGTATTTTTTTCTTTAAAAAAATCCGCCAGCGCCCCCTCTAAAAAATACTTATAAAGAAGCGCGAGAAGGCAAATTTGAACGAAATTTATTTATATTTTTATTTATGCTGTCAATAACACTTATCCTGCATAGTAGGCGAACGCATGCCAAAGGCTATCTTCTTTGGCGAGCTTAGAGTAGGACGGAGTTACAGAGGTGCCCCCATAAGCGCTATAAAGATCCATGCAGGTGCCGTTTCGCCCTCACTGGCATAGAGGAAAGTACCTGGCAGCATTCTCTGGCAGCAGATGGCCTCTGAGAGAAATAGTTGGAGAGCTCTCACAAAAGTGGCGGAACAAACATTTGAGATTCAAAGAAAAGCCATTATTGGAGAAAACCTAAATAGACCGCGAGCATACAACGGCTTTGTCTGCACAAAATTCCGGAAAATATGCAGGTCGCAACTGGATTTGCGTAGTTATGTGTAACACTGCACTCAGTCGTAATCTCAATTTCTAACGTTGTTTCTTTTCTTAAATTAGAAGCAAGCTAATTATAATTTGTTTAAAGTTAGTTCGCTAGATTTAATTTTGAAGCATTTTAAAAATTTGTTTAGTTTCAGTGCACCTTTAGTTTCTTCTTTCCGCCTTTATGCCCAGCGCACCCTTCCCGCCCCCTTTTTTGCCCAGCGCCCCATACCGCCCCTTTGGCTCCCAGCACCCTCCCACCCCCCCCAAAAAAAAAAAAATCTGGAAAACGCTTCCAGGGGGCGATGAATGTAACTATGAATTAGATCTAAAGTTAAATATAGATCTAGAGTTAAATATAGATATAGAGTTAAATATTGGCATGGATAGATTTCGTTATGCCCGTGCGTGGAGCCTTCGTTCCGCGCTTGCCCGACCTTTCTTGTTAGATGTACGCGACTCAATGTAACTATTAAAATGTATGTTAACACGGCTTCGAAGCTATAGCGAACGAATGTATGAAAAATGCTTTAGAAAAACAAAATTTGAAGGTTAATTTAATTAAAATATGAAATGAATGGACTATAATTAGTATGTTGTATCATCTTAGAGTTTAATTAGACCTAGGAATAGAGAGATGTATAATATTTCGGTCTTATTTAATGATAGAATGTACTTCAGGACTTCTAAACTCGCAGATATAAGAAACGAATTTCTGTAACAATGCTTTTCAAACACAAATTTGAAGGTTAATTTTAAATACAATCAATAGACTATATTTCTTCCCTAGTGCTATTAGAGCATGGAATGGGTTGCCTGAGCTAGCCAGGTTAACCAGTGACTTGGCAGAATTTAAGTCATTGATTAATATGCATGCAGGACGTAATCATCTTCTTTTTTGAAGTAAAGTCTGTATTATATAAGATAAGATAATTATTATTTTCATGTGTTAAAGTAAAAAAAACAAAACTATCTGTGCAAAGTGTAGTTTTAAAACTTAGATCTAGATCTAGATTCATTGGATCTAAACATGGTAAACATGGCATAGATCCATAAAATAGTAATAGAATCTTCTTTTTTTTTTTTGAGGATCTTATGTTTGTTTTAGGGCTACTATACATACGTTACGGTTCCAGTTAGTACCCAAGGAAGATTTTTGCCAAGTTTTATCAAGATTGATGAAATGGTTTGGATTTCTATTCGGGACATACATAGGTCTTACTTTTTACTTTCACTCCCCGCTAGTGAAGGGAGGTAACGCTGAACGTAATACGTTTTCCAATAAGACCGGCGAAAGGCCGAACAATCGACATAAATTAGTCGACGCAGATACTGAATGTCGAACAAGTATGATAGTAATGAAGGGAACCATCGAATGTCTTCGAAGAACATTTTTCTATTTTTTCGGAAATCATTAATCGTGTGATTTCTTGAATCAATGCTGTGACATTTGGTTCATATCTCGCTTCTTTCTTGGCTTTCATGGAAACATTTTTCTGAACAGAGTTATCTCCATCAACATTACATCTGTAAGCCTGCGCGTCAGACTGAACAGGATTGTAGGGTCACATCCGGCTCGTAACAATGTGCTGACTCCAGGATATGTCTGGCCACATTGGACAACGTAGCAGAAGAGACTTGGTTCTATTATCTCTACTACTTTTGAGTTGGTGCGACTCTGGACTCATTGAAATGTATTAAAAACCCCATGCTAAAAAGAAAGTTTGAGAGTCACTGAGCTACAGGATGAGCTGAAGAGAAAAGTTGGTCTTTGTTCCGAGAATGTAACATAAAAGTAACAAAGAAAGAGAGAAAGATAGGTACAAAGAGAGTACATAGAGAGAGAAGCAAAGAATGAAAGAGTGTTTTAAAGAGATAGAGAGACAAAAAGATTGTGCAAAATTGATGAATTAGAAACAGAGGGAAACAGAGAGTCGGAGAGGGAAAGAAAGAGAGAAAGAAAGAGTGTTTCAAAAAGAGAGTAAGGGAGAAATAGAGAGTGAAAGAAAGAGTGTTTCAAAAAGAGAGTAAGGGAGAAATAGAGAGTGAAAGAAAGAGTGTTTCAAAAAGAGAGTAAGAGAGAAAGAGAGAGAGAAAGAAAGAGTGTTTCAAAAAGAGAGTAAGGGAGAAATAGAGAGAGAAAGAAAGAGTGTTTCAAAAAGAGAGTAAGAGAGAAAGAGTGAGAGAAAGAAAGAGTGTTTCAAAAAGAGAGTAAGAGAGAACGAAAGAGAGAAAGAAAGAGTGTTTCAAAAAGAGAGTAAGAGAGAAAGAGAGAGAGAAAGAAATAGTGTTTCAAAAAGAGAGTAAGAGAGAAAGAGAGAGAGAAAGAAAGAGTGTTTCAAAAAGAGAGTAAGAGAGAAAGAGAGAGAGAAAGAAAGAGTGTTTCAAAAAGAGAGTAAGAGAGAAAGAGAGAGAGAAAGAAATAGTGCTTCAAAAAGAGAGTGAGAGAGAAAGAGAGGAGTGTATTTGGAATGTAACAACAAAGTAACAAAGAAAGAGAGAAAGATAGGTACAAAGAGAGTACATAGAGAGAGAAGCAAAGAAAGAAAGAGTTCTTCAAAGAGACAGAGAGACAAAAAGAATAAAAGAGTGTGCAAAAGTGATAAAATAGAAAGAAAAAGAGGAAAACAGAGAGTAAGAGAGAAAGAGAGAGATAGAGAGAGAGAGAGAAAGATTGTTTCAAAAAAAGGGGGAGAGAGAAAGAGAGGAGTGTATTTGGAAGAATAAGAGAAAGACACAGATACAGAGACACAAATTGACATAAAGAGAGAGTGAGATAAAGAGGATTTAGCCACACTGACCCCACTAAAAGTAAATAGACTCATGTGTGTTATCAACAACGAAACTAACATTTGATATTGGACTAACAGTACTTAGGTCAAACAACATGGCATCCTTTTACAAGCTACAGGGCTTCGTGCCCTAGACACCTAAGGACACATTAGTCGTTCTTACAAATAAAAAAACATAACAAAGGTCATATGACGTCACCAACACACACAAAAAAAGACAACATTCAAATTTGAAGATACTGATAATATAAAGGCTTTGTGCATGATACGACACTAAGCAGAGAATGAATGTAGGACGTCTTCGAAATTAAGGCCAATGCATGAAGGAGGTCTGGTCACCCTGCTATACCTATAGCTTACAGTCTTAGGCGATCCGATATTATTTTGGGGAAAAGATAAGGTAAAGGTACCCCTTGCAAAGTTTATCTTTATTCAAAGGTCGACGGTCAACAAAAATGTCGTTTGGCCAGCGCTAAAACCAGCCGCCATTACTTCCCCATAGCATGTCCGATACTCATTAGAGTCGGTTGAACACAATGGCGGTTTGCGCGCTGGACTGTCGTTCAGATTTATCGATGGTCCCGGGTTCAAACCCTGCCCGCTCCCATCCCCCGTCGTCCTACAGGAGATTTGGACTAGGAAGTAATTATCTTCAACTCTGAAGGAACATCCGAAATATGTAAAACATTTTACAAACATTTTACAAACATTTTACAAACATTTTACAAACATCCAAAGCTCAAAATCCAAGTCTTCATGTAGATCTGAAATGAGAATAAGCCTTATACACAAGATTACATACACACACATACGTATGTTACAGATATATAATCCTAATCAGGAGAAAGATCATGCCTATTATAAACTACCCCGACAAGATCAACGTATATACAAGTAGCTCAACATTGGAACCAGTGAAATCTGCCCATGTGGAGTGTCCCGAGAGAATGCTGACCATGTCCTTCGAAAATGCTCTCTTTATCAATAGGCCCGAGCATAACAATGGCCCCAAAACATCCCAGTAGAAAGAAAACTGTACGGAGAGCTCCCTGAGTTGGAAACCACTGTTCATCTCATATATTGGTCTAGTCATCTGAACACTCCAACATGACAATGAGAACGAAGAAGAAGAAGAAGAATTGATTGGTATGTGTGTGTGGAAATCCATAATATTGATGCCGCCGTGTCAGCCACATACGAATGAGAGTTCATATTTTTAGCACATGAATTAGTGTATCTGTTTCAATAAAGCGAAACAGCCCGCTTTCTTTCATTTTCTCTCTCTCTCTCTCTCTCTCTCTCTCTCTCTTTCTCTCTCTCTCTCTCTATCTATCTATCTATCTTTATTTCTCTCTTTTTTTCTATGGAAATCCACCTTTTTTCTGATTTTTATGCGAGTCATTGAGTTTTCCTATATTATCGATTATTTTTCAGATTTTTTACCAGAATCAAAGCCAAGATTCTTGTGTTTTTAGCACCAAATAATTTAAATACATTTTAATAAAGAGGGGATATCGGACTTTCAATCTATGACGACTGACATATTTATAACTAAATGAAAAACGAACTTGCGGAAATGAAGAAGATTTAATACGAAAATCAACTGTTACGCATTCAGATAGTGTTCACATGGAAGCTCAATTTTATTGTAATGTAGTTGGCAACATTGAAGCTCTATTAGGCGTTCTTGGCATTGCTTGATAACTAGTTATGTTGTAGTAATAAGGGAAATAACCATGTGAACCGATATGAAATGTTTATTTATTATTAATCCCGGATTAATTCCCCTTAGAAATAAGTATCGAAATTCGAATTATTCAATATGATTCTTACCAAAATATTCATAATCTATTACAAATGTATATCTATAATCTATCAAACTATTTAATAATGTGCATACGTATAAATATGTAGTACTATTTATACCTTTTCATATATGTTATTTATAACAATAATGCTCAAAGTACAGCCCGCGGGCTAGGACACGAACACAGTGTCAATCCATCCAGCTCGCCGAAACGTCGGGAAAAAAAGTAGAAAATCCTCCCCCCCCCTCCTTTTCAAAAAAGTGAAAAAGGTATCTTTACCTTCGTTAGGGCCCTCACTTTTTCTCTGGTGGATTGCTACCATGACCTTTAACGAGTGTGCGATTATGAGTTTATGAAATGGGACTCTGAATATAGAATCTAGCAAGAAAAGTGAATGGATCTTTTTTTTTTTTCTAGAGATTGGAAGATTGATATGAATATTTACCAAAAAGAGACAAGAAAATAAGTTGGTGGTAATTGTTGTGTAACGGATGCATGTGCTATCAATTGTAGATTAAGTATTTCTAAAGATAATTATTTATTCTAGATGCGTGCGTACCTTGTTTGATGTATTTTAATCGCGAATTCTTGAAATCATGCACACGTCACAAATATAGATAAGGTACTAACAGGAACACAGACTCTATGACCAAGTTGACTTTACTTTGAACTTCAAACAAAACGTTTATTACAGAATGGGCCACAGTCTAGTCCGTCACTAACACGATGTTCACCCTTCAAGAGTCTAGCAGTTACTGATTTTCTATATGTCAATCTTAACCTCTAACCCCAAAGTCTACGTCGTCATTCTAAAATATTCGTGCACTGTCAGTATCCTAAAGTGCGTAACCCAACTAACTAAACTAGGTATCTAACAGTTGCTCACATTTTAAGTAGAGAAAATAAGAAATGAACCCATTTTTAGACGCGTAAAAAATGATAGACTTTAAATATCCCATTAATTAATGTAAATACTTCATCTAAGGGTTTCAAATAGTGTCAGGTGAATTTATATTTCAATTTTTGTTCCTTTTTGTTGATGTGGTCCGCGACACGCGTGTTGAAAGTTCAAATGGCCCGCAGGTCGAATTAGGTTGAGCATCAATGATTTATAATGCAGTTTTCTATAACCGCATCTATTGTATTTTAACCTTAATATATGCATATTTATCTTATCTTCTTATCTTATATAATACAGACGTTACTTCAAAAAAGAAGATGATTACGTCCTACGCGTTATGCATTTAGTCATGCATATTAACCAATGACTTAAATTCAGCCAAGTCACTGGTTTTCCTGGCTAGCTCAGGCAACCCATTCCATGCTCTAATAGCACTAGGGAAGAAGGAGTGTTTGTACAAATTTGTCCTAGCATATGGGACGAGGAATGTACCTTTATCTTTGTGTCTTTCAGAGTATTTTATTAAATTTTGTTTTTGTATTTGAAGATTATGGTTCAGTGTTTTATGTATAATTGCTACTTTACTTTTTAGCCTTCTGTCCTGAAGGCTTTCTAAATTTAGTGATTTGAAGGCATATCATTGTATCATTTCTATATCTCTATATATCTAATTTTTATTTATAAGTCTTTAAGGTTTCTTGTATTATAGATGTATGAATAGAAAGCTTTTTTCGTGTATATGGTGTAAAGATTATGGATATAAAAAGTAGTGAGTTTAAATTTGAAGAGTCCCATCAAAAAGTAAATACAATTCCCGCAATAGTAAAATGATTTTTTACGAGCCTGGAGTCATATATAAGATAAAATAATTTGTATTGATTTAATCAAATGGAAATTTAGTTTGACTACAATTGACAACCTAAGCGTAACTGCTGTGCAATAACAATATAGATGCAAATACGAGCAACATTCACACACGAAACACATACACACTCACACCCAGCGCTTTATGAATTAGACTTTTATGTACTTCTCGATGACGACAGATGATCTTGTAACACTCTGACCGAAAGTGGGATGAAGGAGTTTTTACATCTTTCTGTTTTAGTTATAATAGAAAGGGGACGACAACTCCGTTCAGATCTTATGTAACAGTGGTTTAATGGGTGAAGGTTATCTTTAAGAATCGTGAGTGTTTTGGAAAGGCATCTTTCATGAAATAGTTCTTCAAGAGATTAGGAAATATAAGTAGAAGTGACTTGCGCTACAAACGCTGTCTACATATTGCATGTTTGTCCACCACCTGGTCGGTTATCTCAGTTAATTAGAACGTCATGCTATAACACAAATGTCGTGGGTTCGATCTCCATACTGGCCAATATTTTTTTTTCTTTTTTTTTTTTTTAAATCAATTTAACGTTTGTTAGCTAAATTATTTTAAACATAAAGTATTAATTAATTTTTTAAAAGCATATTATTGCTTTTTCCTCAACAAAATTTAAGAGAAAATTTTTCCCGTAAATGTGTTTGTTAAGTCAGATTATACAATTTTGTTATAATGGTTAAAGATGGACAATATCTTGACAGGGATGTAGTAATTAGTAGAAAGGACAATTGTAATAGTAGTAATGCCGAGGTAAACAAGTGTAGTCAACTAAATTTCCATTAGTTTGGACCAAAAAAAAATCTTATTTTATTTAATCTTATTCTCTCATTCTAGGTATCACCTACAAAGACTACGTCATAACGAGTAAATTAGTATCCCAATCCTAATAGGGTTCTACAATGACCTGAAGACCTACGTCAAAAAATGCAAACTGAAGCTTTATGGTCATATCACAAGGTCCCAGGATTTGTAAAGGCCTCTCTTCAGGAAATAGTACCAGGAAAAGACTAATAGGCAAAGGGAAGACAACATTAAATAATGAACGACCCAGTCATTGAAAGAGATTATAGTCAAGGCAAAAAAAACAACAAAAAAAACAGACAGAAATGGAAAAGACGGTCGACAGATCATGTGTAGAGCCCCAAAGGTTCAAAAGACTCAGGGATAAGGGGAGAAGAAAAAGGTTATTTTAAGCTTATATTTGTATTGTTATGATTCTGTATCTACCCATGAACCAGTCTTTAAGTTAACAGTATTAGAGATAGGATACAGACCTTTAAGAAGGTCAAAAAATATTGAAGTTTTGTAGTAAAAAAACATATTTATAAAGTTGAAACATCAAAGCATCTCAGCAACAGAAATTAATAAGTGTAAGTATAATACTTTGTGATCCAATCATGATGATACATTGATGTTACAAGTTTTCTTATACCATAATCTAAAAAAAAGTTTTTCAATGTACATTTAAGTGTCGTTTATATATGTATACTAAATTATGCTTTATTAGCGCCAGAGAATGGAAATTTCATTGATTGGTTTTGTGATGTTTGCATGTACATATGCTGTGTGTAGGTTTAAATATCCAAAAGCGCTATAATGCCTTTGCTTGTTTTGTGTTTGAAATAGTTTAAACTTATTGATATCAATATAGAGAAATATGTTGCCTGTTCAGCATAATAAAAGTATATCGTTCTGCGGGTAGCTAGTTATGTGCTGTGTAATTGCATGATAGTTTTCAAGTCATGAAGGAATTCTTTAGGTACTCTCCTTTTTACATTCCATTACCTCCCTTTGAGTGCAAGACGTCACTGTAAGATAGATACACTTTGTAGTCAGTGCCACTATAATGATTGAATATCTATGTACCTTGGTAAATTTATCAATCCCCTAAAAAAACATTTCTTCATTTCCACAAGCTGTGCAGGCATAGTTAGTCATACATTACATCCTGAGGGGTGAGGGAGGGCGTGGTGGCCGAGTGATAAAGTGGTTAGCTGTCGAAACGAAGGGTCTTGTTGTTGACGGTAGCGTCAAACTGCTGGTAGACAGCTAAACCGCTGTATGCGTACTGTGTCTTAGCTAATAAAACTTGAAATAAGTTCAATTATTTCTTGGTGAACAAGACTAAATATACCTTTTATTAAAATATAGACAAAATAAAGTAGATAAGCAACAAAATAACTGAAGTAGACTTTAGTAATAATATTTTTGTAACAAAATCTAGCTCACTACAATAACATGACAATTAAGTCTCACGTTCTGGAGTCGTCTGTCCTAACTAGGAACAATGACCACAATGCCAACTACTTTGCATCATTCACAACCAATAGCTACCATCTACCCAGCGTTACCATAGAAACAAACACACACGCACTTCATAACAGGTCTCGAGTTCGAATCTCGGTAATTTATTTTTTTTTGGGGGACGCCCCTGAGTCCACCCAACCTGTCATTTGTTTGCTGGCATTTACATGATACGCGCCATAGATAGCAAGGTCTGAAAGAGGTACTTTACATTACATTTTACTTCCTGGGGTCTTTTCCAGTATATAAGAATAAGATTTTGAACCCAATGCCATAGAGCAGTGATGCCCAATCTAATTCAATCTGCGGGCCATTTTAAGTTCAACACTAGTGTCGCGGGCCACATGATAGAAAAGATTAAAAGAGAAATGAAATTGACCTGAAACTATTTTATTTCAAACCTTGGATCTAGTACTTACATTGAAGTATTGGGAGAGTTGCATTTTCTCTTGACACTTCAAACAAATGGCGTAAGTTTTGTTTATATTTTGTTATTCTTTTTTTTTTTTTTGAAAACAGCCTCAGACTTTCTTTATATAAACAAATATGTTGGCTAGCAATGGTATCATGTTCTACAAAAAAAGGTAAAGATCCGTTCACTTTTCCTAGTAGATTCTATAGTAGTGTACTATTTCATGAACGCACAAATGTTAAATGCCTTGGTAGTAATCCGTTAGAAAAAAGTGACTACCCAAACCTAGGTAAAGATAAATAAATTTTGAACATGTTTTTAGGGGGAGGGAGGATTTTCTATATTTTTGTGCCGACGTTTCGGCGGGCCGGATGAAAGCACGTCGCGGGCCGAATCACTGCCATAGAGCTTAACATTAGGGACACTCTCCTCATTCTAACACTTGTTTCGATAAGATGCACTTTTAATTTGGTTTATGCCTGTGCACTGATCCAACTGATTGTTTACGGCGCTGGAAAAACAAAAAGGAAAGTGTTATAAGTGATATAATTATTGTATAATGTAGCCTATTAATATACTTTATCATTCATCACTTCTGACACCAAGTTACAAACCGTCAGTTCAATCTGTACGACACACCGCCTAGTAAGTGGGGAAAATAAAATAAAATTAATCCAATCTAAATATGATTTTTTTTTTAAAGTTTTCTTTACCATTTCCTGACTGCTATATTTTATTCGGTAATTGACCCCACTCACCAAATCGTAAACAAACAACATTTTGCCACGTGGTTCTCTATCTCTTCTATACAAATTACAATCTAATTTTAATATACAGTGGATGTCACGTGACAGTTTTTTTCCCCGTTTTTTTATCAATATGATCACGTGACTAAAAGTTGTTTATTTACGACTGGTGAATGAGGTCCACTCTGAAGTGACATCAATAATCTTGTACACAACACAAAAAGACAACAAAACAAAGTTACTAAAACTTCGGCGGTGACAGTCGTCAAAATTTAATGTTACAAACTATCTGTTACACCCGACAGAAAGTTTTGCTTTCATGTTGTAGTCTTGTAGAGCGAATAAATTGAAGAACAGTTGTTATTTTTCCCGAGAAAATTAATTGTATTAACATTGTTCTACACCACACAGAGAACAAGAAACAATGCGATAAGGACTTCCGAGTGCATGGCCATCTGGGTGACACACATTCTACCGGAAACAAAGTTATTTAGCCACGCTGAATTGAGATTTAATTGAAGTAGATTACTTGTACGAAATACTCTATATCATCAAGGAACACACTCATAACATAGTAATCACATCATAATTAGCGCATGATCAGTGAAACATCTTTCCTTCGTTGCATGTTGGATATCGTTGAATAACCCAAATATTTATTTTTGTAAATGTTTTTCTTTACATAGTTACAATTGGTTAGTACAATTTGAGGTCTCGCGTACACAATAGCATACGCGGGTTCATTTCAATCGGAGATTCCATTTAAGTGAAAGATGGAATCATTTCACACACATAGTTGAAACTGTCGTTACAATCCCAATCGTTGATTAATTGATGAGATGAAGAATAGTAGACACAGTCCTGGTTGCCATCATTGTTTGGTTGGTCTGGAAACGGAAGGAAATATGTGGAATTATGGGAAATATGTGGAATTATGGGAAATATGTGGAATTATGGGAAATATGTGGAATTATGGGAAATATGTGGAATTATGGGAAATATGTGGAATTATGGGAAATATGTGGAATTATGGGAAATATGTGGAATTATGGGAAATATGTGGAATTATGGGAAATTTGTGGAATTATGGGAAATATGTGGAATTATGGGAAATATGTGGAATTATGGGAAATATGAAAACGAGAAAGAAAAAAGGGAAATATTTTGTTAAAAAAAAGTAGAGTCTAGCCTTACAATTTGATTTATATATTTAACTCTTTCTCTTCTTATTGACGATGCCAACGTTGATTTGACCCCATCGAACTTAATTGATTTTTGGATTAAAAAACGTTAATTTGTGTAGTGTAAAGATAGCATGCCTAGCCGTATTATTTGATCCCAAATTTAACATTTTCTGATGACAAACAAAAAAAAGTTATTGAAGAATAAACATAACATGATTGTTGAATACAAATGTGCAAAATAAATAACGAAAATAAATACGGAGAGAAAGGGTTAAAGCATATTAATTGGTTGTGTGGTATGCGCTTCGACGTGTCGTCATGATGCTCCCGAGTTTGAAACCAGCCCGATGCCATCCCTTGCTGTCCTGCATGAGCTCAGGGATTAACTCTTTCTCTCCTAATTGACGATGCCAACATTCATTCGGCTTCTATTAAACTTCATTGATTTTTGGACTTATAAACTTTAATTTGTGTAGTGTAGAAAGAGCATGTATTCTCCTGTACTTCAGTACCAGATATAGCTTTTTCTGATGAGAAACAAAACCGTTATTGGGGTTTAATCCTAACAGGAGAGTGAAATACAAATAAGTAAAACGAATAATACAATCAGAACGAGAAAAATAATTACGGAGAGAAAGAGTTAATAGTAATTGGAGATTTTAAAAACTAAAACTTGGACACAGTTATCTGCTCTTTGTTTCCACTTTGAGGCTTACGTTTACATTCTCTTAGACAATAAAATTTTGTAGGCCTATTATAGAAAAAAAAAAGAGATAGCGAGAGACAGAAATATGGTGGCGATAAAATGGAACACCTAAGAAAATAATATTTAAAAAAAAGATAGTTATTGAATTAAATTAGAAAAATAAATAAAATGTCTTAGAGTGCATAGATTGACATTACTGTTGCCAAGTCAATAGTAAAAGTAATCTGTGTTACAAGCGAAGAGAATGAACAAATTGAATCTGCTGAGCTGAACAGCGCAATGAAATGATCTCGTTTAATAAAATATATGCATAATATTATTTGTGTTGTCGGTTCATGGAAAGGATACACCAGATGGATGCTAGCTAGACTAGCTGTCTGGAGCTAAAACCTTACAAAGGTTTAGCTAGACTAGCTGTCTGGAGCTAAAACCGTACAAAGGTTTAGCTAGACTAGCTGTCTGGAGCTAAAACCGTACAAAGGTTTAGTTAGACTAGCTGTCTGGAGCTAAAACCTTACAAATATTTAGTTAGACTAGCTGTCTGGAGCTAAAACCGTACAAAGGTTTAGTTGAACTAGCTGTCTGGAGTTAAAACCTTACAAATATTTAGTTAGACTAGCTGTCTGGAGCTAAAACCGTACAAAGGTTTAGTTAGACTAGCTGTCTGGAGCTAAAACCGTACAAAGGTTTAGTTGGACTAGCTGTCTGGAGTTAAAACCTTGCAAAGGTTTAGTTAGACTAGATTTCTGGAGCTAAAACCTTACAAAGGTTTAGTTAGACTAGCTGTCTGGAGCTAAAACCATACAAAGGTTTAGTTAGACTAGCTGTCTGGAGCTAAAACCTTACAAAGGTTTAGTTAGACTAGCTTTCTGGAGCTAAAACCGTACAAAGGTTTAGTTAGACGAGCTGTCTGGAGCTGAAACCTTACAAAGGTTTAGCTAGACTAGCTTTCTGGAGCTAAAACCTTACAAAGGTTTAGCTAGACTAGCTGTCTGGAGCTGAAACCTTACAAAGGTTTAGCTAGACTAGCTTTCTGGAGCTAAAACCTTACAAAGGTTTAGCTAGACTAGCTGTCTGGAGCTAAAACCTTACAAAGGTTTAGCTAGACTAGCTTTCTGGAGCTAAAACCTTACAAAGGTTTAGCTAGACTAGCTGTCTGGAGCTAAAAACTATCAAAATATTAGTAAGACTGTCTGGCGCTACAACCTGACAAACGCTAAATTGGACTAGCTGTCTGGTACTACAATCTAAAAAAAAAACAACATATGGGATAAATACCGAAAAAAGTATTTAAGAACAAAAGGGAATGTTCACACGTCCAATTAATGCGACTTAAGCCTATGTGGCTTTGAGAGCAACACACAGTAGAGATGTATTGTTAGCCAAGACTAACTAGAACATTACCTTGTTGCCAAATAGTCCAACTGACGTTTAAAATAGAATTGTCGTCCGACCATCTGAAGACATTTTCTTGTTGAATATCATCTAGCCCGATCCAAGGGTATAGACCTGCCGGGTACTCCTGTGCAGCGTCGGTCAATATGTCAAGTTTTTCTTTGACTCTTATCGTGTACATTGAGGCACCAAGTGCTTAAAAAAAAAGATATTCTTTCAAAGATTTTTAAAACAAATTGACTAATTACATAGATGATAAAAACAAGCTATACCCACCGGCTACGCCCGTCGATTTGTTTTGAGATTTGTTTAAAAAAAAAGCTTTAATTAGAAAATTGAAGCCTAGACTTTATGACGATTTCCTACACACATTCCTGGCCCATTAATTGTAGTATCCTTTATACTCATGCTTCGCTTCGTTGAAATACTTGCTAGGCTATGCACGTTGTTTATTGAGGGCGAAGCTCCTTTTATTATCATGTGTCTATCTCATCTTATCTTAGAAATTACAGACGTACTTCTTAGTAGAGTGAAAAGAAGTAGCCCCGAATATTTCCTGTTTGCTTGATCTACTTTAAAATTAGATTATTATTATAGCTTTATATAGCGCTACTTTCATGCTTATAGCATGCTCAGAGCGCTTTGGTCCAATCTCATTTGTGGACCGGTGGGGGGAGGGGGTATCTAGGAGTTGGTTTTCCGTGCTGCCTTTAGGCAGTCGGGTATCGAACCTCGAGCCCCCTTCTAGGTAGCCAAGACAAGCCAAGTTCAAGCGCACTTAGCATCTCGACCACGCTTGCCAGATATAAATACATGAAATAAAGAAAGCGTCATCTTAAAGTTTGTAGCCTGTACAGACATTTCCTTCAAAGGCATCATGTTCAAAAAGTTTGTGAGGACTTTTGGTAAAACACTAAGTCTCTAATCCGAAGATCTTGTTCAAATCCTAGTTAAAAGTAACATTTTGTCCTCTAGGACATTTTACGACATTGTACAATATATTACGACATTCAAGGACATTTTACGGCATTGTAACATGAGGATAGAAATACATGGATAAAAACAAAAAAGGTTTTAAAAGTTAATATATATATATTGTTACGATCTTGTCTACCAGGCCTTCTGCCAACACTACTTAACAACACAACAGCACATCTAAGACAAGAACTTGACAACAAGAGCTTCAAGTAACAAAGTGGTGGGGTTAATTACAAATACATCGACAGCCAATTCAACACAATTGGCTACATCAAATTCAAATGCTTTTATGAACTTAACAGAACTGCCTAACTAACACTACTAGTGTCTAGCTCGTACAGCTACATTCTCGAAGACTCAAAGGTACCACACAGTCCTTACTGCTTTGCTGTACTGGACTCAACTGTCCTTTTTAACACACTGTCGCTAGTCCGTGAAGGCTCTCGATCACATGACCACAACATGGTTCATATTTGCATGAACTAGCAGTAATGTCCCTTGTCTATCGACAGCCGTTGACCCGTTGACCTGTGTGATTGGCCTGAGTCGTGTGTATCAGTAGGCCGCCACTGGAGTTACTACAATATATATATATATATATATAATTGTATGTATGCTAGCTAGATCGCTCCTCAAGGCACGAAGCCCTGTATCTTGGTTTCTCTAGCTATTAGATAAGAAGAATAGCCAGAGACAAAGATATCTCTAAATACAAACTCCGAGTTCAATGAAATAGTAAGTCGCCCTTTCAGACCTTGCAGATGATGTGTAGGTCATCTGTTTCTTTGGCCAACGGTTAACGAGCAGGTTTTCATGTGGCCAGCACAACGACCAATCGCCTAAAGTCAGGTCCCATTAGAATCGGATAAACTCTGGGGGCCCTAAAAATCCCGAAATTCAAAATCCCTGACTTCACACCAAGATTCGAACCCAGGACCCCAGGTTCGGAAACCAAGCGCTTAACCACTCAGCCAGAGTGTGCTTATCTTCAACCTCAAATGAGGAGATTATATTGAATAATATTGAATGTATTGTGTATGTTATGCATAGATACAAGTGTGTGACGTATACACTAAATAATGCTTCTTGTACCTCTGCATTTTTCTGTAGCATTTTGGTAGCTGAGTGAATCGTTAGATATCCACAAGCATGAACTGAAAGTGACACTGGACCTGACTGTAAAGTTGACTTGAGTGTTGTCACAAAAAGTTCCAGGAACGTAGTAGAATGTCCCTCTCATTGAGTCGCCTAGATTCTCGGAGAGAACGAGGAACGATCCTGCATGTTATATAAAAGTAATGTAACTGATTAACTAAATAAAGAAAATTTAAATGCCAAAAAAAAACTAATTACAAATTCAGACCAATAGTCAACAGGGGGAGGGCATCAGCATTGGATGTCAAATGCTGACAAGGGTTAGTAGTTTTAAATACCTCCTTGCTATCGTCTCAGACGAGGGAACCAGATGAGGGAACCAGATGAGGAAACCAAACCTGAACTACTGGCCCGAATTGCGCTTTCCACAGAAGCACTAGCAAAACCGCTCCCTGATCAAAAGTACACACATCGATCAATAAACTTAATATAATATGGAAGAAAAAAAGGCACAGAAATCAGACTGATGCGCTCCCTGGTCATGGCCACATTCTTATATGCTCGTGAGTCTTGGACGCTGACTGCAGAGCTAGAGAGGAGGATCGTAGCAATGGAATTGAGATGCTACTGAAGCATCTTGGGTATCACATTTAAAGACTGATTCACAAACGAAGAGAATAGAGACTTGATTAGAAACAGTCTATTTCACCAGCAATATAACGTTCCAGGTGGATAAATCCATGTTTCGCGCATTGCATGACACTTCTCTACACAGCCACCCCAATACTTCGCTGCCCTTCAAGCTTTAAATCAGTCAGCGCCGGCTTTAGGCATACACAAACTAGGCAGCCGCCAAGGGCCTCCGATTGGTTTGGGCCTGGCATAGAAAAAATGTCAAAAGATGGATGAAATGTTGATTCATACGCAAGGTGGTGACAAGTGGACTCTGTTGTTCCATGTCTACTAGCCTAACTCTAAGTCTCTACCATAATTCAAGGTGTATTCACGAATATTTAGATCTACTTGTTAGATTACATATGTTAGAGGAACTTTGTTGCTTCTTTTTGGTGAAAGGTTTAAACATTTTTTCTAATCTAGTGATCATGATTCGTCCACGAACGATATTTTCACTTGTGGACTATTTCTATATGACTTTGATTAACTTAATTGTTGATTTCAAAATAGTTTCAGGATAGCTTTCAATTAATTACATATTTTTGGGTCTTAATTTTTTGTTTTTCTACTTCATTTAGGGTTAACCTTGGTTTACGAAGGTCATTCACCCTAACTGCACTAGATCTATATCAATTTGACTAACCTATTTGTTGATTTAAAATAGTTACATCATTACATTACATATTTTTGGTCTTAATTTTTTGTTTTTCTATTACCTCCGGAGCCATCCCATTCACTTCGCCTAGGCCAGGGGTTCTCAACTTGTGGGTCGCGACCCCCTTAGGGGTCGATTGACGATTTGCCAGGGGTCGCCAAAGACCATTGAAAAAATGGATTACTCTTCTATTGTGTGTGTGCGGTCGCGGCCGAGTGGGGGATTGTAAAAAAGAGCATAAAAGGTTGAGAACCGCTGGCCTAGGCCATCCAATTAACTAAGGCCGGCCCTGAATCCGTCAACTTGTGACGCGTGATCCAGAAGCATGTGCTACGAGACAGAATAAACGCAGATCAGTGAGCAATGTAGCGGTAATAGAAACTTAGATACCGTAAAAACAAAATAAACAAATCACAGAAACAAGGTAGCCCGGATATCTGACTTTTCGGACGACTGGCGTCCGGATAAATAACATTCTACTGTAGTTGAAAACTGGAGGACCTTAATTTCCAACAAATGTGTCATGGGCTCCATTATTAGGAAAACACGCTATGGGTCCATAGAACCGATAGTATACGACTTACTCCCTATGGGCAAAATATTTTATGGGCCGGTTAGTAAAGCCCCAAGGACCGGATATGATACACGGGCCATAGTTTGGACACCACTGATGTTAGATTTACCTAGAGTGCAGGTTTTTGTTGTTGAGTCATACAAGAAGCTGTAACACGTAGACTCACGGCTGATACACTCAATAGCACAGGAGACGACGGATGAAGCTGTTGAGGCCCCGGCCTCAGCGCCGACATCTGAAAGTTGAACTTTGACACTGACAGACTTGAATTCTTTAAATGTATTTGTTCTCACTCTAGCAGATAGTGGATAAAGATGTGAGCCTTTGATTGAAAGAAGTTTTGAAATATAATCAAATATAAGGAAGCAAATAAGATCTATTTTTATAAAATATAGTGTTAATATAATTTTGAAATTCAAATTTAGATATCAAAATAAAATATTGTGTTTATTATTGTCTTTATCTGCATATCGCCGGGTTTCGAAAGAGACTCTCTGAACACACAGCGGGACACACAGCGGGACACACAGCGGGACACACAGCGAGACACACAGCGGGACACACAGCGGGACACACACAGCCGGACATACAGCGGGACACACAGCGGGACACACAGCGGGAAACACAGTGGGACACACAGCGGGACACACAGCGGGACACACAGCGGGACACACAGCGGGACACACAGCGGGACACACATTTAAGACTAACAGGAAAACAAATGCCGAATACAAATGAAAAAACTAAATAATTTGTTTATCAAGAGATAATGTAAAAATATCGCCCACTCACAACTGGCATGAATTGTAATGATTAAATAAATATGTCTCTCTAAGACTTAGAGACGCACTTGGAAACTATCATAAAATGTGTAAACTTACTATACGCTACACCGCTACACGATATAATAACTTACTAATGCAAAACAAAAACAACAAATTACTAATAAATAAACCATAAAGACCAAAAGTGAAAATGAAAATCTTATTCCATATCATGACACAAAATTTACAGTTCTTTTTTTCCAATTGCCACTCTTACATTATAAATGTGTTATAGTGTGTGTTTGTGTGTGTCTATGGTGACGCTGAGAAGAAGCTAGCGATTGGTTGGTGGCTTTGTAGTGTGAATGGTGCAAGATTGGCGGCAATGACGTAAGCTGTCTTGGGTACGGCACACCACTCCAGAATGCTAGAGTGAAAAGACGTGTTTAGTAATGAGTTAAATTTTGTTCAAAATACTATTTTATATTTTTACTAAAGTCTACTACATTTATTTCATTTTATCTCGAGTTAAATTCGTCTCTATTGTAATTTAAAGTTATGTTTGCATTGCTCACAAATAATTGATTAAAGTTATTTAAAGTTTTACAAGTTAAAATACAAGTTTAGTTGTCTACCAGCAGTTTGGGTGCTACAATTCAACTACCTGCAACAACAACATGAAAACCAATCACCTTTATATTTGCTCTAATTTAGCCGAACGGAGTGGGATCGAACCCCAAATTTGTGTCATGGAACTTTTTAAATTTAAAAGATACAATTATCAAAGTTTAGATTCTTAAAACTTCCCGCCATTTTCATGTGGCATAATGGGGAGTTAACTATTAACATAATGTAGAGTTAACTATTAACATATTGAGGAGTTAACTATTAACATAATGGGCAGTTAACTATTAACATATTGAGGAGTTAACTATTAACATAATAGGGAGTTAACTATTAACATAATGGGGAGTTACCTATTAACATAATGGGGAGTTAAATATTAACATAATGGGGAGTTAACTATTAACATATTGAGGAGTTAACTATTAACATAATGGGGAGTTAACTATTAACGTAATGGGGAGTTACCTATTAACATAATGGGGAGTTAACTTTTAACATAATGGGGAGTTAACATTTAACATAATGGGGAGTTACCTATTAACATAATGGGGAGTTAAATATTAACATAAAGGGGAGTAAATTATTAACATGATGGGGAGTTAACTATTAACTTAATGGGGAGTTACCTATTGACATATTGGGGAGTTAACTATTAACATAATGGGGAGTTAACTATTAACATAATGGGGAGCTAACTATTAATATAATGGGGAGTTAACTATTAATATAATGGAGAGTTAACTATTAACATAATGGGGAGTTACCTATTAACATAATGGGGAGTTAAATATTAACATAATGGGGAGTTAACTATTAACATAATGGGGAGCTAACTATTAATATAATGGGGAGTTACCTATTAACATAATGGAGAGTTAACTATTAACATAATGGGGAGCTAACTATTAATATAATGGGGAGTTACCTATTAACATAATGGAGAGCTAACTATTAACATAATGGGGAGCTAACTATTAATATAATGGGGAGTTACCTATTAATATAATGGGGAGTTACCTATTAATATAATGGGGAGTTACCTATTAATATAATGGGGAGTTACCTATTAATATAATGGGGAGTTACCTATTAATATAATGGGGAGTTACCTATTAATATAATGGGGAGTTAACTATTAACATAATGGGGAGCTAACTATTAATATAATGGGGAGTTACCTATTAATATAATGGGGAGTTACCTATTAACATAATGGAGAGTTAACTATTAACATAATGGGGAGCTAACTATTAATATAATGGGGAGTTACCTATTAATATAATGGAGAGCTAACTATTAACATAATGGGGAGCTAACTATTAATATAATGGGGAGTTACCTATTAACATAATGGAGAGCTAACTATTAACATAATGGGGAGTTACCTATTAACATAATGGGGAGTTACCTATTAATATAATGGGGAGTTACCTATTAATATAATGGGGAGTTACCTATTAATATAATGGGGAGTTACCTATTAATATAATGGGGAGTTAACTATTAACATAATGGGGAGCTAACTATTAATATAATGGGGAGTTACCTATTAATATAATGGGGAGTTACCTATTAACATAATGGAGAGTTAACTATTAACATAATGGGGAGCTAACTATTAATATAATGGGGAGTTACCTATTAATATAATGGGGAGTTACCTATTAATATAATGGGGAGTTACCTATTAATATAATGGGGAGTTAACTATTAACATAATGGGGAGCTAACTATTAATATAATGGGGAGTTACCTATTAATATAATGGGGAGTTACCTATTAACATAATGGAGAGTTAACTATTAACATAATGGGGAGCTAACTATTAATATAATGGGGAGTTACCTATTAATATAATGGAGAGCTAACTATTAACATAATGGGGAGCTAACTATTAATATAATGGGGAGTTACCTATTAACATAATGGAGAGCTAACTATTAACATAATGGGGAGTTACCTATTAACATAATGGGGAGTTACCTATTAATATAATGGGGAGTTACCTATTAATATAATGGGGAGTTACCTATTAATATAATGGGGAGTTACCTATTAATATAATGGGGAGTTAACTATTAACATAATGGGGAGCTAACTATTAATATAATGGGGAGTTACCTATTAATATAATGGGGAGTTACCTATTAACATAATGGAGAGTTAACTATTAACATAATGGGGAGCTAACTATTAATATAATGGGGAGTTACCTATTAATATAATGGAGAGCTAACTATTAACATAATGGGGAGCTAACTATTAATATAATGGGGAGTTACCTATTAATATAATGGAGAGTTAACTATTAACATAATGGGGAGCTAACTATTAATATAATGGGGAGTTACCTATTAACATAATGGAGAGCTAACTATTAACATAATGGGGAGCTAACTATTAATATAATGGGGAGTTACCTATTAATATAATGGAGAGTTAACTATTAACATAATGGGGAGCTAACTATTAATATAATGGGGAGTTACCTATTAACATAATGGAGAGCTAACTATTAACATAATGGGGAGCTAACTATTAATATAATGGGGAGTTACCTATTAATATAATGGGGAGTTACCTATTAATATAATGGGGAGTTACCTATTAATATAATGGGGAGTTAACTATTAACATAATGGGGAGCTAACTATTAATATAATGGGGAGTTACCTATTAATATAATGGGGAGTTACCTATTAACATAATGGAGAGCTAACTATTAACATAATGGGGAGCTAACTATTAATATAATGGGGAGTTACCTATTAATATAATGGGGAGTTACCTATTAATATAATGGGGAGTTACCTATTAATATAATGGGGAGTTAACTATTAACATAATGGGGAGCTAACTATTAATATAATGGGGAGCTAACTATTAATATAATGGAGAGTTAACTATTAACATAATGGGGAGCTAACTATTAACATAATGGGGAGCTAACTATTAATATAATGGGGAGTTACCTATTAATATAATGGGGAGTTACCTATTAATATAATGGAGAGTTACCTATTAATATAATGGAGAGTTAACTATTAACATAATGGGGAGCTAACTATTAATATAATGGAGAGCTAACTATTAACATAATGGGGAGCTAACTATTAATATAATGGGGAGTTACCTATTAATATAATGGAGAGTTAACTATTAACATAATGGAGAGCTAACTATTAACATAATGGGGAGCTAACTATTAATATAATGGGGAGTTACCTATTAATATAATGGGGAGTTAACTATTAATATAATGGGGAGCTAACTATTAATATAATGGGGAGTTACCTATTAATATAATGGGGAGTTACCTATTAATATAATGGGGAGTTACCTATTAATATAATGGAGAGTTAACTATTAACATAATGGGGAGTTACCTATTAATATAATGGGGAGTTAACTATTAACATAATGGGGAGCTAACTATTAATATAATGGGGAGTTACCTATTAATATAATGGGGAGTTACCTATTAATATAATGGGGAGTTACCTATTAATATAATGGGGAGTTAACTATTAACATAATGGGGAGCTAACTATTAATATAATGGGGAGTTACCTATTAATATAATGGGGAGTTACCTATTAATATAATGGGGAGTTACCTATTAATATAATGGAGAGTTAACTATTAACGTAATGGGGAGTAGAGCAAGTGGCCACGAAACAAATATTTCATAGCCTTATAAGGGACATTACTCCTGTCTTCACAATGACTCCACATCGGCAAACTCCCCATTATGTCAAGCTTACCTGAAATCAAAGAACAAAACACAAAGCACCCAATAGAAGAACTGAACATGTTTTGAACAGACTTCTGAACATCTAAACATGAACTCTGAAACATAAAGAAAGTCCCTTGCATTTAGAACTATAAAAAAAAAAGCTTATATTAAGTGTAACTCTATCCATACAATTGGGTAATTTTAAATCTAGACTAACAATAATAAATATGTTCGATTAAAACATTTTTACCAAATTTTTTTTAGCGCCATTTCATGCTTTTAGCTTTCTCAGTGCACTTTGATCCTATCACGTATCTGGACCAGCTGGGGACATAATGGGGGGTGGGGGGAAGAATAGAGTATCTGTGTCAATGTTACCGTGATCGGTTTTTAAATGCATTTTTTAAAAAGCTCGAACTCTAAGGCTCAGGCATGAGGCGCCCTGACCGCACTTCCCCGTGGTGGAGGCTGTCCAGGCCTGAGCAAGCTATTATAGCGCAGTGCAGGACAGGCCATTGTCCTGTTGGCTCATATTTCTCGCGGCTATGGCCAAATTTTGATTCATGGTGCCCCCGCTGCGGGGAAGAAGAGGAAACCGTGCCTCATATTCTGTTTGACTGCCCCAGACTTGCTGATCTCCGTCTCGACTGGTCTGGGAAACCCAAAATTCTCGACCTGTATGGTGACATTCATGCACTACGCAAGACAGCAGGGTTTCAGTCCAGGGCTTTTGCAAGAGAGGATTTGAGCCTCTCAAGCCCTCACTCAAATGGAGTTTGGTGATGTTGATGAAGGCTCAAGCGTCCTCAAGGGAACTAATTCAACTTATATCACCATATTTGTCAAGTACAGTTTCTTTACCTTGTTCAATACCAAACAAAATATTTAATTACCAATAGTTTAATGAACTTATTTGGTTAATTATTTTTTATATTCTTGTTTTGACAGATAAAACAAATAATTGTGCCAAATTTTGACTTCCCCCGGAATTGGGTGTGGGGGAAATATCGTGTGTCAATTTTAAACAGACAGTCAATAAACTTTGTAAAAATTGAATAATTTCACTATAAATATATATTTGTGAAGGTTAGGTTACCAGAAATAGTCGCAAACATTAAAGATATTTTAAAAAAAAAAAAAAAAACTTTTTGAAAGTATACTTACCTTAAAGATCTTTAACCTAATTTACATTCCTAAATGCGAATAGTCACAATTTTGAATATTTATTATTATCAGTGAACCACACTATATTATCTAATGATCTATATTACTAAAAAAAACATAAAAAATAATCATATGTATAATCAGACATCTCTATGTATAAGAATGCTGGGTAGTTTCTTTAATTTGTGTTCTTTTTCTTAATCTTTTGAACCGAAAAGATGGCTCTATTTTAAGAATCGTCCTACATTAATTATGAAATACTTGTAACCATATCTTTCGTAACAGATTCTTTTATATCTTAGATGCATTAATATGTCTGGACATGGAGCGCTTCCTCCTGACTACATGTTTCTACAGGCTCACAGCTATGCAGGAGAAATATCTTCGCAAATAACCAAGAATACCACACTGGAAATAACACAGAATAGCTAAAAGGTTATTGATCTCTGCTACCAATAGCATGTTCTGAAATATAAAAATACCTGGAGATGGAAATAGTGACCGTGAATAAAAAGGATATTAAATATGTATTTCTAAATGTATTTCAATCAAACATAGCTGTCATTGTTTTATTCTATGCGTGATGAGGTAGAAACAATATTGATTACGACAGTTAAAATATTGACAAGAACAGTTAAAATATTGACGAGAACAATAAGTTTATTTATAGGACACAAAAAGAAAACAGGCATTCAACAGAAGGAGATGATTGTGTTCTACGGATATTTCATTGAATATATTCTCAACAATGAATTGCTTTAAGATGGCCAAGTGATAAAGCGCCCAGCTTCTTACTTCGAAATATGCACGGCATCATTGACTCATTGGCCATTGCGGTGGCCTTATTAACTGTCGGCCCTCATCATCACATACAATATGAGTGACGGCTTGAGGTAAATAAGATGAACCGTAAATGAGATGAACCGTAAATAAGATGAACCGTAAATAAGATGAACCGTAAATAAGATGAACCGTAAATAAGATGAACCGTAAATAAGATGAACCGTAAATAAGATGAACTTTTTCTCAAAAAATGTGTAAAGAAAACTAATGTTTTCCATAGTGATAACTAGATCCTCAGGATTGCAAAGACATTCCTTCAGAAAACATTACCAGAAAGAAAAGGAGAATAGGTAGACAGAGAAAGCATTGGAAGACAACATAAGAGAATGGATGGGCCTGTCGCTGAAAGAGATTTAGTCTCAAGGCAAAAAGAGAAGAATGGAGAAATACGGTCGACAGATCATGTGTTGTGCCCTAACGGTTCAACAGACTAAGGGATGTGTGAAGGTGACCCGTGTTTATGAAGTCGCCGACTGCTTAACGTCAGAACGTCACAGAGAAAACAGAAACATGAATGGAGAGAAATATTGCTTCTTTCTATATTAGTGTGTACGTCAGAACGTCACAGAGAAACGCAAACCGTGAGAAACAGTGATGTGTGCTTGTTTCTACATTCGTGTGTATGCGTTTGTATGTCTTCTACTCTGCATAATATATATCATATACTTAACCCCCTCCATATCTCTGTAGCATTCTGGTAGTCCAGATATATGAGCATAAATCTGAACAAATTAAGGAACAACTAAAAAAAATAATTTAATTGATAAAATAAAGAAATAAAGAAAATATTTACTCTTCAAGAGATATCAATGAAATCTACAACATAAGTTTAAACAAAATATTTTGTGTGAAAAAATTAATCATGAACTATAAAAACATATCAAATGTAAATAAAAATACTTTTAAAAAAAAAACATCTGAATTATTGTAATATATATGTAGGGCACGGCTGGGGCTGAGTATCCACGGGAAATTTTGCATTCCTCAATGATCTTCGGACTCGACCACGGTAGCCTTATTATTATTATAATCCACACACATTTTAAAGACCTCGCAAATAAATATTTAGCAGATGGTTAAAACAGAAAAGAAAAATATTTATTGCTTTTTTTTTTTCACACAAGAGATAATCACATCACGAAGTCTCTATTTAACAAAGACATTGGTTTCCGTTTATCAAAACTTTGTACTGAAATATGTAAATAATTTAGGAAGAAGTTAGAAAAGATCGATCAATAAGTTAACGGCTGTGAATGATGACTTTTGTTTCTGCGGCCCACAGTTAACAAGTGGGTCATGTGGCCAACACAACGACCAACCGCCGTTACTTAAAAGTATAGCTTTTATATAGAGCTACTTTCACGTTTATGGCATGCTGAGAGCGCTATGGTCCAATCTCATTTGAGGACCAGTGAGGGGGATATCTGGGAGAAGGTTTTCCGTGCTGCCTTTAGGCGGCAGTAAACACAACTCTGCCCGAATCGGGTGTCGAACCTCGAATACCTCGGGATACGGTTGTCCTCCATCCTGCGAACATGACCAAGCCAGCGCAGGAGTCGTTTGAGCACTGCGTAGATGCTGGAAAGACCCCTTTCACGCAAGGATTATAGTTTTTGTACTCTCAAGATTCTTTATAGGAAGCGCAAGTCAAATGAATTAAATCTTTTGAGACCAAAAGAAAATCCGCTGCCGAGGACAGGCTCAGACGGCGAAAAGAAAATCTTAATCGACCACCGGTGTACAATAGTTACTCTTGCTGACAAAATATGTAGGTCACAGCTGGGGATGCGCAGCCACGGGAAATACTGCATTCCACATTAATCTTCAGACTCGACGACAAGCCTTATATATTCAACAGAAATGTTAAAGACCTTGCAAAAAAATATTTAGCAGATGCATAAAACTGACAAGAAAAAAAAATTCCTGTAAGAAATAATCACACCATGTCTATCTCTACATATTTAATAGATCGATTTTCTTTTAGGAAACTTTGTATTGGAATGTGTAAATAATTTAGGAAGAAGTTAGAAAAGATCGATCAATAAGAAGATGGCGGCGAATGATGACTTTGTTACAGACGTTTAGACTGTAATAATCGAAAGGACTCGCCCAGAACCAAGCGTGACTTCTTCACTGTAACGCCATCAGCTGGAGTAGATCTAAGACTAAATGATCGCGAGTCAATAGAGTCAGAGTCAGTGGCGTCACTAGGGGGGTGCGGGCGCGAGTCAATAGAGTCAGAGTCAGTGGCGTCACTGAGGGGTGCGGGCGCAAGTCAATAGAGTCAGAGTCAATGGCGTCACTGGAAGGTGGTGTGCGATCGCGAGTCAATAGAGTCAGAGTCAATGGCGTCACTGGAGGGTGTGCGGGCGAGAGTCAATAGAGTCAGAGTCAGTGGCGTCACTGTTGGGGGTGTGCGGGCACGAGTCAATAGAGTCAGAGTCAGTGGCGTCACTGGTGGGGGTGTGCGGGCACGAGTCAATAGAGTCAGAGTCAATGGCGTCACTGGAAGGTGGTGTGCGATCGCGAGTCAATAGAGTCAGAGTCAGTGGCGTCAATAGAGTCTGAGACATGAACCATTTCTGTTTTGTTGTGTTTGCTTTTTAAAATAAGATGCAAAATGCCCGGTGGGCCGGTACTCAAATGGGTCTAAAGGGCCTCATGAATGCCACTATGGCACGCATCAAACTGTTAAAGGTTTTATAATATTCTCATATATAAGGGGCTATATGAGCGTCATTTGAAAAACATTTTTTACAGACTACAGTGTAATACTAATTTAATCTAACACATTTTCAAAGATAATGTAATAGCCTACATCCGTAGACAGTGCTATTAGTAGGCTTCATCCTGTTAGGGCCTACATACATAACGATTACAAAGCAACATAAGGCCTAAATTTCTTATAAAGATATAGTTCATGCATACAGTTATCAATACATTATAAAAAAAAACAAACAATAATTTTGACAACCGATAGGCCTATAGTTGGAGCCCCATCATATGATATACAATTTATCCGCTGTACTGTATAGAAATGTCTGGGCCGATTTTGACATGCAGTCCGCCCCTGAATGAAACTCTTTCATAAAATAACACCAGCGCACTTGAGTCTGTGAATTTTGGTTTTGATTCCACTTGACATATTTATCATCTTTACAGTTCATTGCGGCAACAGTATGACCGCGTTGGACATGACCGATTCAGAAACCCCATTAACAGAGAACAACATGCTGGGAATTACTCCCTTAGAGCACGTGAGAGGAAGCGAGCAGTGAGTCTTAAGGTTGCCTTGTCCCCGTACAAGGACAGCCTTTGTGTCGGCCATGAACCAGTTATCTCTCTATCTAATCCTTGTCCCAATCGTCCTTCGTGCAGAACTCTGCATTCGTAAAGAATGTGGTCTATTGTTTCATCGTCCTCCATGCAATGGCGACACCGTGTGTAGTAATTCTCCTTCCACCGTCCGAGGTAAGCACCAATTGGACAGTGTCCGACCCGGAACTGGGCTAGGACCGCCTTTTCCGCACGATTAAGTAGCCACCATGCATCTCTTTTGTCTGGTCTACTCATTGCCCGGTAAAGCTCACGTCCCTTGTCCGAAGAATTTAGACATGACCTGAATACGTTAACACCTTGCCGCCAGGGGAAACCACTGCAGTTTTCAACATGGGAAAATCACTTACATCGACAAAGGAACATAGCTCATTTAAAAGGGTACAAATATCAACATCCTTCCCTTTCTGTAGACCAGCGGTTCTCAACCTTTTATGCTCGGCGACCCATTTTTTTACAATCCCCCACTCATCTGCGACCCCCCGCCCCCCACGCTCACACATACAGCAATAGAAGAATAGACAATAACAATTCCTTTTTTGCGATGGTCTTTGTCGACCCCTGGCATATCGTCAATCGACCCCCAAAGGGGACGCGACCCACAGGTTGAGAACCCCCTGCTGTAGACGAAACATATTTAACACATCAATACAAACATAGCTGCATACAACAAAACCATTACTCTCTCAATGGTCACTAAAGGACACATCGCTAGGTAAGCTTTTGGTTAGGGCTAAAAGAGGAAATTTGTTTCTATAATTTTGTTTTTCTTAAATGTCAAGTCAATCTAGACATAAAATTGAACATTTTCAAAAGTCTATTATTTTATAAGATCCGAACACATTTTCCGAAAATAAAATGTAGAATGTAGACAGTGCTACTAGTAGGCTTCATCTTTTTAGGGCCTACATAATTGCTGATTTAAAAAGACGCTATATTGCTTATTAAGATATAGAGTTCACTGTATGCATGCATGTCGATACATTATCAAACTTAACAATGATTTTTAAGGACCAATACACCTAGAAATGGATGCCCATCACATGACAGACAATTTGTGGGCCGAATTTTATAGAAATGCCAGGCCGATTTTGACACCCAGTCCGCCCCTGGTTTAGTGACTGTATGAAGGTATGAATATATTATGACATGAATAATGAATAAATCTCAATAGTATGTACAAGGCAAATGCACGTTAGTTATACGTATTATGCTAATGAACAACGCCCACATCCAACGTCATGGACAATAGTCAAATACCATAACCATTACAAAGCCTACAAATCAGACTCGACTCCTGCAGAGTCCAAAGCCTGCGTCTCTAAATAATACAAAATAAACATTCCTTAAGATCGCCATTCCCAAGATCATAGGACCAATGAATTTCGAGCTACGACATTCAGAAAGCAGTCAAATAAACTAACTTACACCATACTGGGGAAAGAAAACACCAAAAGAAAGTAATTCAACAGAAGATACTAGCTTATCCAATACTGGGGAAAGAAAACACCAAAAGAAAGCAACTCAACAGAAGATACTAGCTTACCCAATACTGGGGAAAGAAAACACCAAAAGAAAGCAACTCAACAGAAGATACTAACTTACCCAATACTGGGGAAAGAAAACACCAAAAGAAAGCAACTCAAAAGAAGATACTAGCTTACCCAATACTGGGGAAAGAAAACACCAAAAGAAAGCAACTCAAAAGAAGATACTAGCTTACCCAATACTGGGGAAAGAAAACACCAAAAGAAAGCAACTCAACAGAAGATACTAACTTACCCAATACTGGGGAAAGAAAACACCAAAAGAAAGCCACTCAACAGAAGATACTAGCTTACCCAATACTGGGGAAAGAAAACACCAAAAGAAAGCCACTCAACAGAAGATACTAGCTTACCCAATACTGGGGAAAGAAAACACCAAAAGAAAGCCACTCAACAGAAGATACTAACTTACCCAATACTGGGGAAAGAAAACACCAAAAGAAAGCCACTCAACAGAAGATACTAACTTACCCAATACTGGGGAAAGAAAACACCAAAAGAAAGCCACTCAACAGAAGATACTAACTTACCCAATACTGGGGAAAGAAAACACCAAAAGAAAGCCACTCAACAGAAGATACTAACTTACCCAATACTGGGGAAAGAAAACACCAAAAGAAAGCCACTCAACAGAAGATACTAACTTACCCAATACTGGGGAAAGAAAACACCAAAAGAAAGCCACTCAACAGAAGATACTAGCTTACCCAATACTGTGCACGACATAGCTTACTGTTTGTTCAATTACAAAGATCTATATCAATAACATTCCACGTGGAATTATAATTTCTATTTGAATTAACTACAGACACGTCTTCCCTAGCGCTTCTAGAGCATGGAATGGGTTGCCTGAGCCAGCCAGAAAAACCAGTGACCTGGCAGAATTGAAGTCATTTTTTAATATACATGACTGAATGCATGACGCGTAGGACGTAATCATCTTCTATTATATAAGATGCGATCAATAGAATGTATGTTTTCTTGTAAGTAATGAGCATTATACGTTTATAGCCAGTTCAATTTTCCTTGACCATACTAACGTCCCAGATGAGATTATAATTGATTTCTATTGACAAGAAATAACATAGGCTATTTTCTGTCACTATTTTTTTTCTATCTATCTATCTATCTATCTATCTATCTATCTATCTATCTATCTATCTATCTATATCTATCTATCTATCTATCTATCTATCTATCTATCTATCTATCTATCTATATCTATCTATCTATCTATCTATCTATCTATCTATCTATCTATCTATCTATATATATATATATATATATATATATATATATATATATATATATATATATCTGTCTATCTGTCTATCTGTCTATCTGTCTATTTATCTATCTATCTATTTATCTATCTATCTATCTATCTATCTATCTATCTTTCTATCATTCTATCCAGACGATGCACAATCTATCCATTAATACATTTTAACTCTTTCTCTCCTAATTGACAATTCCAGGTTGATTTGAACCCCTGAAATTAAATTGATTTTTAGTTTTATAAACTTTAATTTATGTTGTGAATAAGGAGCATGCAATCCCCCATAACTCGATACGAACTATAACATTTTCTGATAACAAACAAAAACGTGATTGAAGTTTAATCATCTCAGGATAATGAAACACAAATGAGCAAAAGGAAAAATTCTATCGGAATAAGGAAAATAATTACGGAGAGAAAGAGTTAAAGACTTTTTTATTATTAAAATACAGTTTTTAAAAAAAAGTATTTGCTATAGCTCACTGATGCCCAAACTACGGCCCGCGGGCCATATTCGGCCCGCGACGTGGTTCCATCCGGCCCGCCGCAACATCGGCACTAAGTGTAGAAATCTACCTTCCAAACAAAAAAAGAAAAGTTGAAAAAATGTATCTTTACCTACGTTTGGGCCCTTACTTTTTCTTTGATGGATTGGTATCATGATCTTTAACATTTGTGTGTTTATGAAATTATGATATTGGAGGATCCATGGAAATATTTATCAAAAAGAGACCACAACATGAGCCGGTGTTGCTCACATTTAGGTAGAGAAATACAGGTATTCTGTGACGCGTAAAAAAATATAATTGTCAAATAACCTGTTAATTAATTATCAAATCCATAGGTTTCTACCTAAATAGTTTCAGGACAATTTCATTTCATTTTATAACTTTTCGTTCATGTGGCCCGCGAGATGAGTGTTGGAACTTATAATGACCCGCGGGTCGAATTAGGTTGGGCATCACTGCGTATAGCTCATCTCATATTTTAGAATCTGCAAGTCAAATATTTCTGTTCAATTTGAGGTACTTCTCTTCTTTGCACTGTACTTCCAAGTCGCTAAATTGTACAGTCATGTTTGATCTTGTCCTTAAAGACAGTTAGACTAACATTTCTAATACATTCAGGTACATTAATTAAGTTCTACAGCTCCATAATGTCATTTGAATTTAAAAATAAATCTGCGAAATAGTACTGCAAAAAACGAAAAGACCTTGTTATTTATAGGGCAGAAAATGCAAAAGGGCTTGTGTTTCTCTGTCCCAATGTTAGCAAGGGTGCCATGTGGCCAACACAATGACCAATCGTCTTTACGTTTCCCCAACTAATGTCAGGTAGCAATTGGAGCTGGCGTCCTAGAGACCACGAAATTAATACTCCAAATCCTCACCAGGATTCGAACCTCGGACCCCCATTGGAGGAGAAGCGCTTTACCACTCAGCCACCGCGCCTCCTGGTCTGTGAAATACATGTAATATCCCTTATTTCCTCCCCAATTTGTGTGTGTGTGTGTCAAAAGCAGGTACGGGAACGTGAAAAACTTTCAGACTTTTATGTGAGGTCACTTAATGAGCTTCTCTGGGTCTTGTGTCAATTCGAATGAGGTTTCCCCAATCAAGTTCTTCTACTAAGCGAGTTCCCCCTTTCAGACATTGGGGTCTAAGGGGCAGATGATGTTAAGGTCATCTGTTTGTGTGGTGCACGGTTAATGAGGGTGTTATGTGTCTAGCATAACAACCAACCGCATACCAACAATTATACCATTTTAGGTACAGATGCTATTGAGTTTTAAAAAAAAGCTTCACGGTGTACAACCAACGCCTTTGATCTCACATCCCCATTGCATTACAGTGAACAATGAAAAATCTATGGTGTATGGTTAATAAATTTATACAATTAAAAAGTAAATATTCAAATTAACACTCATTCATATTTCAGAGAGCTATTTTATTGCAAATAACAGAATTGTATTCTTGGTATCGGTAGTTCATTTTGTCGTAAGAGTATAAGCTATTAACCTCAGGCGACGCTCTGTCACAACCTCATTAAGTGTTCGACTCCCAGTTCAGACATTTTTAGTCTTTTCTCAATTTAGACAGATGACTTCCATGTCTCACGTGAATATGTTGCTGTTGGGATGACGATTGTGTTGAGAAGGTGTATTTTTGTCTCGAGTCCAATGGCTTGGCTTCTCCTATTAGGCTGCAGCCTTTTGGAAAATGTTCCCTGCCTTTCCTATTCGGCACGCTTCATCATGGTAGGCATCCCCATCATTTGTTATGATGCTGCCTAGGTAACTTGGCGTCATACCTTTATGGAGGACCTCTGAACAGTGGACACAAGGTGGGAGGAGGCTTCGGACATAACCAGTGATAGATCTTTATGGAGACAGCTTGTCGCCCAATGCGCCGAACGGCGCGGGAGGACCTAAGTCTAAGTAAGTAAAAGAATTGTACAGAAGATACATAATAATAACAAAGCTTTTTTTCGAGTCCGAAGATCAATGGGGAATGCAGTATTTCCCTTGGCTATGCAGCTCCAGCTGTGACCTACATAATTTGCCACAGCTATCGCAGGCATAACCATTTTTTAAATGCACTTGAGCCTAAAATATAGAGGAATGGAGAAAGATGGTCCACAGATCTTGCGTGGTGTCACAGCGGTCAAACAGACTGAGGAATAGGTGAAGGTGAGGCCTAAAAGTATAATACATTGTATAAATTGTACAAATTAATTATCTTAATACATTTGCAACCAAAATCTATGTTTGCAGTCTTTTATTATTCCTACCAAATGTCATAGATTTACAAATTACAGTATAGAAAAAGAAGAGTTACTCAAACAAAAAATTTGTTCATTTAGTTTTATGTTGAGTTTCAGTTTTTGTATTTTAAATGTTGCATACAAGCTTCAAATATAAAAGCAGCAATAGGTCAATTATTTAAATGAGTAAATAATGTTGATATGTTGATAACAGATCACAGATAGGATACCAACGACCAGGCTCCACCCTTCGACTTACCAACCCCGCATAACACCAACACAACTTGACCAAGAACTCTTTGGATCTTCTAGATTCCCCAAAAGAATTCTTTCCATACGATTGTCACATGGCAGACACAAAGCATACTACTTAGAGGACAACGTGGACCAACGGAAGGACCAAGGCTAAAAAGTTCGGACATGAGATTGGGTATAAAGGTAAAAAGAATAACGGATTAAATGTTGGATTCATAGCATACACGAGATTGGATAACATCTTGTGAAAGATTTCGTTAACCGCTATAAGGACCAACAGTAGAAAAGGTACCCATTAGAGCTGGGTGGAATCAGAGGCGCCCAAAGATCCCGAAATTAAAAATTCCAGTCTTCCCCAGGATTCAAACTCGGGACCCCAGGTTCGGAAGCAAATCGCTTTACCGTTCAGCCACCGCGTCAGATTCATAGCATACACTAGATTGGATAACACCTTGTAAAAGATTTAGTTTACTGATATAAGGACCAACAGTAGAAATTAGTTTAGGAGAAAACTAAACAACCTCATAGTACAAAAGTAAGATCAACTAGGGCGCTTGTTTTTTTCTCTTATCAATAATCAGGACATTTGCGTATAGAAATTAATGGCATAAGTATGGCGGTTATCAGCCGAAAGATCTTTACAGGATAGAAAGGTTTAATACATAATGCGACATAAAACGAGTATTTCAAAAGCGAATTATTCATGCAATATTGCAACGTTTTTTTATACTTTTTAGATATTGTCTGCTACAAATACTAGTTAACTATTTCTCTCCGTAATTATTTACCACATTCTGCTGGAATCAACGCTGGTATCGTCAGCTAGGAGAGAAGGAGTTAATATCACGTAGGTAAAAAAGGGAAGGCAGGGCACTTGACTGGAACCCACAAGGAAAGAGGAAAGTGGGGCAGACCCGAGCAAACCTGGAAGAGGTCAGTCATCAGTGAAGCTGAGGGCACTGGAATGACATGGGAGCAGATGAAGAAAGCTGCTCAGAACCGAGTTTGGTGGAGAGGTGTGGTTGCGGCCCTATGCTCCCCGGGGAGTACACAGGATTAAATAAGTAAGTAAGTAAAAAAACAATGATTAATGAATGTAGATGAACTAAAACACAATTCAAATGAATGTAAATACAAGCATTCGTTTTATGGAAAAACCAAAGCAAATTATCCAAAGGCTAAAGGTAAAACTAATGCTATTTAATTTTGTTAGACAAGAAAGTCCAATTAAGCCGGTCTACTTCTTCGGTCTTTTTTTAATATTTATGTGGTATCAAAACACTAATGATATTAATATTTACATTATTTATTTATACTTAAAGTGCTAAAGAATGTCACATATTTATATTCTGTACTCTTTTATAATACATTTGATTATAAATTAAGCTATTAAAAGATGCTTTTTAAAATGAAACCTATTTTAGTCATTAACTTCACACAGGAAGCCAACATCTTGTCTGTTGTTAAAAACGCATTCGATATCGGAGACTTCCCAGGAACGAGGCTCGAGCAGACATTGGCAGTTTTGATGTCCCATGTGATTATCAGGTTCTATGCGGTGCCACGGGGGAACCACTGGGGTCCCACTGTACCTATTGACCCATCTGCCTTCATGCCCTACATCCGTGCCTCCAGGCATGACGGTCGTAAAATGATAGCCCTCGCCTGCTACAAAACTTTTAATGAACTCAAACTCCTGTCTCGAGTCATTTTCAGCCTGGTAGCCTCCAACAAGGGCACACATCGCTTGACCGAAAAAGCTTGACCGAAAAAGTGCTTCCCTTGTTAAGTGGTAGGTGCCTCTGTAAAAGCAGACAGAGGATTTGAATCAGGCATTTCTCAAGTCGTCTAAAGACAGAATAGGAATGACTTCAAAACGTCAGAAGGAAACAACTATTACATGATATTGTTTCAAGTCAAAAAAAAATGGCGCAGCATATATAGCGATTTTCTAAACTACTGCCTAGAAGAATACGTGTATTATCGCATAAAAATAGGCAATTTCTCAAATCACCGATAAAATTTATTTTTTTTAAATTTTAAGTGCCAAATTTTTAAAAGTCAAAGTAATTATTTCAATTTAGGCCATTTGCATACATGAATAACATAAATAAGTCATTGAGGTTTATAAATAGTGGGTAAGTTTTAATTATGCTTTTAAAAAGGAGGATTATAGCGCTCTAGCCTAAATATTGTACAGAGCGGCAGGATTCAAACCCGGACCATCCTGACGACTAATCGGAGCGTATCTAATGACCAGGCAGACATCCTTTACATTCTCATGACGTTTTTCGTGCTTGGTTAGTTCACTTTTATTTGACATCGTAAGATAATTAGAAGGACCTAATTAAATATGTGTTTACATGCTTTACTGTACTTGTTAACAGTGCCAATCATTCTTGAGATTCAAAGCCACACCTCCAGTCGATCAGCCACTGTTATCACAAGTCAGCGGAGGCAACACCAAAGGGAGATGACCAAGCTATTTCTCCTACACAGGAAAGAGGCAGACCTGGGGACATCTTTCACGTGGTCGGGAACGAGGATTGAACGTGAGCGCTGCCGCCACGAAGTGGACAACCTGCAGCCCGACACAGAGTACCAGTTCATTGTCATGGTGGTGAGTGAGGGTGGGCGATGTCAACCCTCTGAAAAATTGTGGCTAAAAACAAGTGCTTCATAATCCTGTCATGCCATTCTTCAAGTTACGCCACTGACTAGAGTATAATACCAAATTTTGAAATTAGCCTACTGGCTACAGTATTTTCCCATCTTCAAGTCATGCCAAGGGCTAAACTATAATGTAACTGACTAGAGATAGACTTAAAGATATGCCACTAAATAGAGAAAGATGGAACACTCAAGTTCTGCCACTAACTAGACTATAATGTTACCTCAAAGTCAGGCCACTATTATCATACGCCCAAGACATGGAACTTTCTAGTTATAACACTGACCTGAGCATACTGCCACTTTCAAGTAATCTCGTATAAGCCACTATACCACTGACTAGTGTATAATGCCATATTTAAATAATGCCACTGACAAGACTATAATGCCACTGACAAGTGTATAATGCCAACTTCAAGTTATACCACTAACTAAAATACAAAGCCACACTTAAGTAAAGTAACAGACAAGAGTACAATGCCACATTTAAGTTATGCTACTGACTAGAGTGTTGACACTGTCTAGAGTATAGTGCAACTGACTTGAATATATTGCAACCGACTAGAGTGTAATGAAACCGACTAGAGTGTAATGCAACCGACTACAATATAATGCAACTGACTAGAGTATAATGCAACTGACTAAAATATAATGCAACCAACTAGAGTATAATGCAACCGACTAGAGTATAATGCTTACGTCCTACGCGTCATGCATTCAGTCATGTATATTTAACAATGACTTAAATTCTGCCAGGTCACTGGTTTTTCTGGCTGGCTCAGGCAACCCATTCCATGCCCTAATAGCGCTAGGGAAGACGTGTCTGTTGTTAATTCAAATAGAAATTATAATTCCACGTGGAATGTTATTGATATAGATCTTTGTAATTGAACAAACAGTAAGCTATGTCGTGCACATTATTGGGTAAGCTAGTATCTTCTGTTGAGTTGCTTTCTTTTGGTGTTTTCTTTCCCCAGTATTGGGTAAGTTAGTATCTTCTGTTGAGTGGCTTTCTTTTGGTGTTTTCTTTCCCCAGTATTGGGTAAGTTAGTATCTTCTGTTGAGTGGCTTTCTTTTGGTGTTTTCTTTCCCCAGTATTGGATAAGCTAGTATCTTCTGTTGAGTGGCTTTCTTTTTGGTGTTTTCTTTCCCCAGTATTGGGTAAGCTAGTATCTTCTGTTGAGTGGCTTTCTTTTGGTGTTTTCTTTCCCCAGTATTGGGTAAGCTAGTATCTTCTGTTGAGTTGCTTTCTTTTGGTGTTTTCTTTCCCCAGTATTGGGTAAGCTAGTATCTTCTGTTGAGTGGCTTTCTTTTGGTGTTTTCTTTCCCCAGTATTGGGTAAGTTAGTATCTTCTGTTGAGTGGCTTTCTTTTGGTGTTTTCTTTCCCCAGTATTGGGTAAGCTAGTATCTTCTGTTGAGTGGCTTTCTTTTGGTGTTTTCTTTCCCCAGTATTGGGTAAGCTAGTATCTTCTGTTGAGTGGCTTTCTTTTGGTGTTTTCTTTCCCCAGTATTGGATAAGCTAGTATCTTCTGTTGAGTGGCTTTCTTTTGGTGTTTTCTTTCCCCAGTATTGGATAAGCTAGTATCTTCTGTTGAGTGGCTTTCTTTTGGTGTTTTCTTTCCCCAGTATTGGGTAAGCTAGTATCTTCTGTTGAGTTGCTTTCTTTTGGTGTTTTCTTTCCCCAGTATTGGGTAAGCTAGTATCTTCTGTTGAGTGGCTTTCTTTTGGTGTTTTCTTTCCCCAGTATTGGGTAAGTTAGTATCTTCTGTTGAGTGGCTTTCTTTTGGTGTTTTCTTTCCCCAGTATTGGGTAAGTTAGTATCTTCTGTTGAGTGGCTTTCTTTTGGTGTTTTCTTTCCCCAGTATTGGATAAGCTAGTATCTTCTGTTGAGTGGCTTTCTTTTGGTGTTTTCTTTCCCCAGTATTGGGTAAGTTAGTATCTTCTGTTGAATTGCTTTCTTTTGGTGTTTTCTTTCCCCAGTATTGGGTAAGCTAGTATCTTCTGTTGAGTGGCTTTCTTTTGGTGTTTTCTTTCCCCAGTATTGGGTAAGCTAGTATCTTCTGTTGAATTGCTTTCTTTTGGTGTTTTCTTTCCCCAGTATTGGGTAAGCTAGTATCTTCTGTTGAGTGGCTTTCTTTTGGTGTTTTCTTTCCCCAGTATGGTGTAAGTTAGTTTATTTGACTGCTTTCTGAATGTCGTAGCTCGAAATTCATTGGTCCTATGATCTTGGGAATGGCGATCTTAAGGAATGTTTATTTTTTATTATTTAGAGACGCATGCTTTGGACTCTGCAGGAGTCGAGTCTGATTTGTAGGCTTTGTTATGGTTATGGTATTTGACTATTGTCCATGGTGTTGGATGTGGGCGTTGTTCATTAGCATAATACGTATAACTAACGTGCATTTGCCTTGTACATACTATTGAGATTTATTCATTATTCATGTCATAATATATTCATACCTTCATACAGTCACTAAACCAGGGGCGGACTGGGTGTCAAAATTGGCCTGGCATTTCTATAAAATTCGGCCCACAAATTCTCTATCATGTGATGGGCATCCATGTCTAGGCGTATCGGTCCTTAAAAATCATTGTTAAGTTTGATAATGTATCGATATGCATGCATACAGTGAACTCTATATCTTGATAAGCAATATAGCGTCTTTTTAAATCAGCAATTATGTAGGCCCAAAAAAGATGAAGCCTACTAGTAGCACTGTCTACATTCTACATTTTATTTTCGGAAAATGTGTGTTGATTAAAAGAGTATTACACTGTAATGTCTGTGAAAGACTTTTTTGTTTAAACACGACGCTCAGAAAGCCTTCTATAAAAATAATAATAATAACATAATAAGAATATTATAAAACCTTTAACAACTTGTTGATATGTGCCATAGCGACTTCGATCAGGCCATTTCGGTGGCCCTACCGGCCCATTTGGGTACCGGCCCACCTGGCATTTGCCCAAAATACCCAAATAGCCAGTCGGCCCCTGCAATAAACTATTGTACGTACTCTCTTGTTGTTAACTAGTGTGCGTTATAGTGTCATTATCATTAGTATTGTTCATGTTCCACAAGTGGCTGTTTAATTGAACGACATGGATTCTATTTGCAGTAAGCCATAGATCTAAACTCCTTTATTTATTTGTCCCATGTAAATTACGAGTGAGTCTGGTGTCAATGTACACTTTGGTTTCTTACAGTTATAATATTTTTTTTTGGTGTAATGCACAAATTGTAAGACAAATTTCCATATGGACAATAAAGATTATTATTATTATTATTATTATTATTATTATTATGTTAGAAATGAACGAGTAGTCATTCTCTGGCGCTGCCAGGGTCGGAGTTTCGCTAAAGAGAAACAGAATTCATCGTAGTCCCTTTAACAGTTTCCACTGAGGAATTTTCTGGTGATGTGGCAGGTCTGCAGCAGTACCGCCCTCTCACAGGCAACGAGGATGTTACTAGGAATGTTAAGGGCCTTGAAGGTGTCTGTGAGGTCAGTTGTTATTATCCCCTCGGTTGATATAACAATGGGGTATATTGTTATTTTGGACAATTTCCATAGACTCTTAGTCTCCAAGTCTAGGTTCCAATATTTTCTTTGTTTTTCTATCTCAGTTTTTCTTAAATTATGAGACAGTGGTACGGCGATATCGATAATGGTAGCGGTTTTTTCTTTTTTATCGATGAACAGCAGATCCGGGCGATTGAAATCTACCGTTTTGTCGGTCAGAATAGTCCTATCCCAGTACAGCAGATGTTCAGTAGACTCGAGAACCTCTTGTGGAGAGTATTTATAATAAGGGGGAGTGTCCTTACCGATCCAATTGTAAGTCAAAGCCAGGTGTTGGTGTATTAACTTTGCAACTTGGTTATGGCCACAGAGGTAGGCTGATTCTGATAGTGTTCAATCAATTATTATTATTATTATTGTTATTATTATTGTTTGATTTCTACTTATCATGAGGGGGGGGGGGGACCCGGGCAAGTAGATCATGCCCAAGATGAGTCGAAAAATCCCTCTTGACAATCTACAATATGACGTTCCTGAACGTCCAAAAACTATAAGATAGGATTTTATTTTTTTTTTCCATAAATATTTTATCACTTGTGTGAAGATCGACCTCTGTCAAGATTTATGTCAAGATTTATGTCAGACGACTAGTAAACCGAATGTAAGAGGACTGAGAGCTCACAGTGATTAAAACTAATACCCTAACCTCACAGCCTCTTTCAAAAACTAGAAATGAGACTATTGATTGGGCATTAGCTATGGCTATTGTCCAGATGTCGCCAACACAGCAGTTCACCATCTTCGAAACCTCCCTTGTGTCCAAAGTAATGATAGGTGCCGGTGTTACCCAATCTGGGATCTCCGTTCATCTTAGCCTTCTGGTGGCGGCCCCTTGATCTCGATCCGCGACAACTCCGAACCGATAGAAAGCGTCCTTAGAACGCTGCCTTGGCGACCATTTTGTCGTGTTCATTCGCCGTAAGACGCTTAATATTACCGAGGCTTTCTGTCGCTTTCTGTCATACGCCTTAAGCATGATTGGACATTTAATTAACTAATTTGTTAATTATTAAAAATTGATTTTTGTGTTGTCATTAAAAAAAATAAAATAATTCTGCAAATTGCAGCTTGATCCAAGCTGGGGGTGTCCGAGAAATAACGTGCACAGACTTTGGACAAACAGATAGAATGAGTTAATATAAGCTTTGTACAATTATTAACTATGCATGAAAAATTATGTACAATGTGAATGTTTTATTTTCTGAAAAAAAAAAAATCAATTTTTCGAAAATTGTCATTTGAACCCCAATAGTGACAACTAAGCGAAAATAAGTTTGTTTGTTTTATAAGCACATAATAACAAAGTCTGCCTTAAGCGCAGCTTCTTGACTAAGGTTGAGCTCCGTTGACTCAATAATGTCAACATTCCTGTCAAGTCTAGTCTCCAACAGTGCCCGAGCTAAAGCGCACTTTGATCACTAACATAGATGGCGGTGTGCAAGGCAGGGCTAGAACAATATTATTATGTCATGGCATTTCGTTGACTTTATTTTATTTTAAGTGCGACAAAATGTCTAGTTTTTTTTTCCTTACAGGGTCTCAATATGACTTCAGTAAAATATTTTTTAAAAAATCAATTAGACCAAAACTAATCTTTTGATTACATCTTGGTATTGCTTGCTTGAGAATGACATCACTAACTCGTAGTATGATTAGCCCAGATTAGGCATGGCGGAGGACTTTGATTTCATGATCTTTCCACAACCGTTCGAAACTATTGGCTACACCTGCTTACAAATCTGCATACCTGTCTCATCACATGACCTTGCACATCCAATAAAAAGCACTAGAAAGACTTGCTCAAATAACACACTGCATTACCCGAAACAAAAAAAGGTATTTGATAGTCTCAAATGTTATATATCTATTTATTCTGGTAAGTCACCTTTTTTTGTATCAATAAAACCTTATACTAGTAGTAATATGTTTTTTTACTAGTCAATCGGAGGGAGACGTAAGTCCAGGTCTACATAAAAAGAAATCACAGGGGCCCTATTACTTTAACTCTATTGAGAAACACAATTAGACCAATAAGACCTGTTAACCAAGGAACCAAAAGGACATCTGTATACCAGCCAAACTTTAGTCATACAAGAAAAAAAATGTTATAGGGCAGCGGTTCTCAACCTTTTATGTTAGGCGACCCCTTTCAACAATCCCCCACTCTGCCGCGATCCCCCCCCCCCCGCAATTACACACAGCAATAGAAGAATAGACAAAAACAATCCATTTTTTCGATGGTCTTTGGCGACCCCTGACAAATCGTTAATCGACCCCAACGGGGTCGAGACCCACAGGTTGAGAACCCCTGTTATAGGGTATTAGATTTTTTCTTAAATAGCTCTTATATAACGCAACTATCATGCTTTGTGCTCGAACGGTGGGGAGGGGGTGTCTTGGAGAAGGTCTTCCGTCTGCCCCTAGGTGCATAGTAAACGCAACTATGCTCCACTGGGGTGTCGAAACTTGAGCCCTCTTGATTAATAGCCAAGCTCAAGCGTACCTTCATCCAAACGCATACAGTTCTGCTCATTAAATTTCAAGACTCTTAAAGGACTAAGAAACTACAAACTAATTGAGCAATCAAACTAAAACACACAAAACTAATTTTTACAATACAAAAACTAATCTAATAAAATACTCAGACATAATACCATGGGCGTAGCCAGGGGGGGGGTTTCAACCTCCTCTTCCCAAAATGATATCCCCCCCCCCCCACAGAGGAAAGGGGGTCGGAATTTAGTGACTTTTTTTTTGCTTATATTAGCGGCCTCCGAAAGGGGAAAAGACGCTATTGTGTGAAATGTCTGTCCGTCCGTCCCGTTTAGATCTCGTAAACTAGAAAAGATATTGAAAATCGGACATCACAATATTTTAGACCAATGATGTCCAAAATACGGCCCGCGGGCCAGATCCGGCCCGCGACGTGGTTCCATCCGGCCCGCCGAAATGTTGGCACAAAGTGTAGAAAATCCCCCATCCAAAAAAATATTGACCTATGTATCTTTACCTACGTTTGGGCCCTCAATTTTTCTTTAATTAATTGGTACCATGACTGTTAATATTTGTACTCTTATTAAATGTAGGCCTAGAATCTACCAGGAAAAGTTAACAGACCTTTACTTTTTGTGGAACAGGATAATAAGTTAACATATTTGATTTGTAAAGAAAATGCGTCTCTTTTAAGAAGAAAAACATGAAAACCGAGTTAGAAAACAAATATGGCGACAATCTTGATTTAAGCCGCGAATAAAAGATAGTTTAACTACGCCTACAGATTGGAGGATCGATGGGAATATCTACTCGAAAGAGAAAATGAGTCTTTGTAAAGCTCGTGAATAAGAGATAAGTTCAAATATCCAATTCATTAATGTTGATTCCAGATCCAATGTGTTCAAAATATTTTCAAATTCAAGTCAATTTTAATTCGTTACTTTTTCGTTCATGTGACCCGCAAACACGAGTGCCGGAAATTAAAATAGCCCACAGGGGGAATCAGGTTGAGCATCACTGTTTTAGACCATTCAAAGTTCTGATGCAACGGCTACTTTTTTTTTCTGAAAGCGAAAAATCTAATTTTTAAAATCAGTTATGCAAGTATTTTTTTAAAGAGAAAAAGCTAATTAGTATGCATTATAAGTTATACCTAATTTAAAACGAATAGTAATCTTATAAACTTCATTTTCCAATATTTTTTTTCATATACACATAAAAATCCTTCAATGATTCGGTAAGAGATTGAGCCTATTATAAGACATCAGTTAGGCCAGGGGAGGCGCGGTGGCTGAGTTGTAAAGCGCTTGGCTTCCGAACCGGGGGTCCCGGGTTAGAATCCTGGTGAAGACTGGGGTTTTCAACTTTGGAATCCTTGGGCGCCTCTGAGTCCACTCAGCTCTAAATGGTACCTGACATTAGTTGGGGAAAAGCAACGGCAGTTGGTCGTTGTGCTGGCTACATGACACCCTCGTTGGAGGCTGCCCAGGCCTGAGCAAGCTATTATAGCACAGTGCAGGACAGGACGCTCTCCTGTTGGATCAGATTTCTTACGGCTATGGTCAAATTTTGATTTATATTGCCCCCGCTGAGGGGAAGAAGCGGAAACTGTGTCTCATATTATTTTCAACTGCCCCAGACTTGCTGATCTCCGTCCCTACAGGTCTGGAAAACCAAAAATTCTCGACCTGTATGATGACATGAATGCACTTCGCAATACAGCAGGGCTTCTGTCAAGAGGCTTTTGCAAGAGAGGATTTGAGCCTCTCAAGCCTCGAATCAAATTGAGGCTGATGATAGTGATGAACTACAATTTTGATGTGGGTGGTCGATACCTTGTAGCACTAAACTGCTGGTATACAAAAAAAAAAAAAAACTCACTGCAGGCATATTATATTTAAATTAATACAATTTGAAATAATTCGAAAAGCTTTACAAAAAAACAGGTATTTTAACTCTGGCAATCTGGAGTCGTCTACTTTACTTAAGACTGCGGTCGACAATGTCGACAATCTATTCCAACCGTTGCCATGCTTTACATGCCTCGGATGTTCCTTCAGAGTTGAAGATAATTACTTCCTAGTCCAAACCTCCCGCAGGATGACGGGGGATGGGAGCGGGCAGGGTTTGAACCCGGGACATTCGATAAATGTGAAAGACAGTCCAGCGAGCAAACCGCACGACCAGGCAGCCGCCATAGAAACATACACTTCATAACACCTTTGCAATTAGCTTTAACAAAGCTCATTAATTTCTGTTTTAAAACAAAATAAACTGAAGTATATTAAAAGCTTGTATTATTAGTGGAATATTTATGGAAGCACAATTTAACGTTAATTAGTGGAAACCAGAGTTCAGCTCACTGAAACGTCAATTCTTGTAATAACTTTTTTCTTGTTACCTCTCTTTTCTCCCCACATCTGCGAAAAGCCAAAACCTGACACTATGCACACACACACCTACAAATAGCTTTTTATTTATCTATTTTTGTATCTTTAGAGTTCACAATTAGCCCAGACCAGAATGAGAGCCCTGTTTCTGCTTGTCACATTGTGTGCCCTTTTTTCCTGTGGCAATCTATCAGGTCAGAATTTCATTTGACAAAGTCAGATATTTGGATAGAAAAATCATTATAAAATCAGTAGTTAGTCTATTCCATACATGTGTCTTTGATATAAATGGAGCTTATATAATATTCTTGATATTATGTTAGTAAGTGTATGTGTTTTACGTGGCTAGTAGTGCTGTGTGTGTGTGCCTGTGTATGAAATGACCAGTTGACCTTCACTGTACATGGTTGAGTGAACAGCAAAGAAGGTGTGTAAGTGAGGACTGTGTGTAAACAGAAGATCAGATTCAGAACAAGTGGCTGGAGTAAAGAAGACCAATAAAATCAATGTATTATTTGAGACATCGATCTTTGAAAGCGTAAGGCGCCTAAAAACAAAAAGTACTAAATATTAGAGACACCTGTGCTGGGAACATATCTCCATGGATACGGGTTAAAACCTGCTCGCTGCTGTCCCCCGACATACTCTATGTATTTGATATATTATATATATATATATATATATATATATATATATATATATTGTAACGAGCTGAAGAGACTCTTAATCATACACCAAAGTCCTCTATATAGTATATAATAAGGATTTTAATCTTGATATAACACATAGTAATATTTCACTTAGATCTTCGTTTACATTGCCCCATTTCTAAAATCCTTCTAACCCTTTCAGCACACATTCGCACCGTGCCACATTCACGCTATACTGCGCACGTATCAGGATATATATAAGGATAAATTTAAGCCTTTTTTTTCTGCGTTTTGTCTCTCTGTCTGTATGTTCGTCACGTCAAGATCTAAAAAAAAAAAAAAAGAAGACTAAATCTATTGAAAATCCGATTTAACCTTTAATTTTCTTTCCCCAACATGGCATAGTTTAAATATCGATAATAAGTTGTTCCGGATTATTTCGTGAACAACAAGTCAATGCTAACGAATGTTGGGTATTACTCTTCTAACCTATATACGAAAGTTGCCGTTGCATCTAAACTTTGCAAGCCACAGCGCATGGTGTAATAAGAGTTTTTTTTCATTTCTCTACTAGTTTTTAAGATCTGAGTTGGACAGACGAAAAGACGGACACTATGCACAAACTAATAGCGGCTTTTTCCCTTACGCGAGTTAGCTATATTGCGATGTATAGATAATGAAATTGTTGATACTAATGATAGAGCTCTGCCCAATTTAACTCTTTATCTCCGAATTATTTTTCCACGTTCTGACAGAATTGTTTATTTCCCACGTTTATACTTTTTAAAACCAAAACTTGATTTTATTTAACGGGGTCAATCAACGATGGTATCGTTAATTAGGAGAAAAAGAGTTAAATGTTTCTTTTAGAAAACTGTGAGAAATTTTTTTGTACCAATGTTTGTTCACATTAATGCTAGTCCTATTAACCATTTGTTTTTTTTTTTTTTTGTTTTCTCTTTTAGGTGGATATGAGTAAGTATTTCTAAAATATGCTATAGTCCAGATTAAAGTCGTTAAATAGAATCATTTGATTAGTCCCCTTTTCAATTTAAGAAAGACAGACAGACAGACAAACAAACAGAAACAGAGACAGATAGAGAGATAAAGACAGACAGAGATAAGAGTAAAATAACTTGAGTTTAAAGAAATTTCTAATATGTTAGTCTTATCTTGTCTTATAAATTACATACGTTGCATCAAAAAAGAATATAATTACGCCCTAAGCATTTCATATGTCAATCTAGTTATGCATGTTATTCAATGACTTAAACTCTACTCAGTCGTTGGTTTCCTGGCTGATTCAGGCAACCCATTTCATTCTCTAATATACTCAAATGGAAGAAAGAATTTGTTCTTGCGAATGGAATAAGAAATTTGCCTTTTTCTTTGTGACCTTCTGAGTATTTCATTAGGTTTTGTTTTTCAATCAGTTAAAATAGTAAAGGTAGTAAAAATTTAATAATTTGGTAAAATCTTATGTAAATATTATATGTTCACAATTTATAGATCAGATCTTCGTAGACAACCCCACCTCCCGGACAAAGCCCAGTACCTCCCAGGGTCGACATTGTCGAATAGTGTTTTTAAGGTGTGTGCTCTAAATGATTTCTCCCTGACATCCTGGTATCTGGGGCAGTCAATGAGGATATGTTCCACGGTGAGGTGAGATTTACAGTACTCACAAAGTGGGGGCTCCTCTCTCTAAAGCACAAAAGAGTGTGTGATGTAGGTGTTGGCAATCCTAAGTCTGGACATGGTCGTGCTACCACGCCTTGTCAGACCCTTTGATGTGGGCCACCACCTGACATCCGCCACAATCTGCCTAAGTTTATTGTGAGTCTCAGCCTCTCATCGGTTCTGCCACTCTTGATAGGTGGCAGAGGCAATACTTTGTCTCAGATCCGAGTAGGGAATTTGAGTTCCTGACACTGCTTGATTTAGGGCTCTCTTTGCTTCTCTGTCTGCGGCTTCATTTCCCTCAATGCCCACATGGGAGGGGACCCAGATGAAGGTGACATCCCTATGGTTGGCTGATATTTGGTCCAACAGCTTTAGGCTCTTATGTACAAATAGAATGTCAGTTTTCATCCGCCCCAAAGCTAGCAATGCAGATTTGGAGTCGGAGCAGATTATAAATTTTCTCCTTTCTGATGCATTCTTTATAAATGCAGCCAGTCGTTTTTTTTTCCTATCGCCAATAGCACTTTTGCAAGCTGTATCAAACCATGGTTTGCTAGGCCGTTTTGGATTTGCGGAGGTTAGGGGTACAACTTTCCTGGCTATACCAAGTAGCTTGCTAGCAAAGGTATCAGCTGGGCTCTGTTCATCTAGGATATTGTCTGTGATATCCTCGGAACATCTTTTTTGGAAGTGTTCCCAATCAGCTTTATTCAGCTTTCACCGCTGAGGTCGTCCCAATGAGGGGAGATCGTTAGCGATGATGATTGGAAAGTGATCACTTCCCCGTAGGTCATTGCTTACTGACCATTTAAAGTCATCCAGAAGTCCGGGGACGCATACAGTGAGATCAATGCACGTGAGAGATCCAGTTCCTGGGTGCAAGTAGGTCGGTGATGCATCATTAAGTATGAATAAATCATGTTGAAGGAAGATATCCTTCAGCATAAGACCTCTTGTTTTAGTACTGTTGGATCCCCACATAGTGTTACGGGCATTGAAATCCGCAAGGATTATATAGGGCCGAGGAAGTTGTTTTATGAGGTTTTTAATGTCTGTTGGGTTCAATGGAGCCTCTGAAGTTAGGTACAGGCTGAAGCAAGAGATAACCTTGTGTAGGGTTATCCTAGCTGCTACGGCCTGTAGTGTGGTCGGACTCCACCTGATTCTCTCCCCGCATCATCAACAGTCCTGCTTTAAGTGCTGTAGCTTCGAAAACTGATGTTATCTTTCAGGAATGTTTCCTATAAGCAGACAGCTACAGAAGTTTCGAGTCCATTTTTAGCTGTATTTCATCATAATTGGCATTGAGCCCTCTACTGTTCCACTGCACAATACTGGAATTCATGTCTAATTCTAAATAACCTACTTGGAATTATTAGGCCTTGTGACCTAAAATTAGGATAGGTCATAAGACCAGTGATCTGTACTGTACTGGCAAGATAGTCCAGTGGTACTTTGTGGTCCCAATTATATTTTCTAGGCTAATAACTATAGCCACTAGATGTACAAAACTACTGAGACAGACAAGTAATAATTCCGAGATTTCAGTTGCAACAAAAAAAAAAAGGAATTTATTTACAAACAAAAGAAAAAGATCATGGAAAATATAAATGGCAATAAAGGCTCACCATAGAAAATGACACAATGAAACAAAGCAAAGTAGCAAGACAGTTTCCGGTCAATAATGCACAATAATGTCTTATGCCGAAAAACCACAAAGATGGTTTACAATAATATCATACATGCATAAACAATGAAATGACGTCATCCATGAGACACACTACTGTCTCGTATCTAAACAAAAGATGTCTTTAAAAAAAAACATACAGGAGAGGATAAGAGACTAAGTAAACCTATAGCATTTACATAAACCAACTTAGTACTAACAAATAAATAAAGTCTACTTAGCTCAAGACTCAAAAAAAGACTCAAGAGAGTGGCAATTGTACACAGTTAACAGGGACTTAAATCAAGTAATAAAGGGGACTAACTCTAATAAAAAAAAATAAAGGTAGCCACCCTTATTGTCCCTCTTGTCACAGGCCTTAAGAGGCCCTTGGAGGTGTTTCCTTTAACTCCAGTCACTTTTGTATTTATAGACATGGGTTTGGATGGATCTATGCTGGTAGCTCAGCGTGACCAGCCGGTTGACCCAGAGCGGGCCATCTGGGCCTCGGGTCTAAAGGAACTTAGAGCCAAAGTACTGTGTTTTGGTGGTTTATCCTCGGATAGACACCTACTCAAATATCAGGATCTCTTTATTCCCCCCCCCCCTTCCCCATACGTTTCAGGAAGTGTTCACCGTCAATAAATATTGGGCGTATGCTACGCTGCGGGTCGACACACGTACTAAAATACATTGTGCAAAAGGGAGATAAGTGGAAATGCGGGTAAAAAGTTTGTTTTTTTTAAAGTGATGTGGCCTAAATGTCAGTGATAAGAAATGATTCTTTTCTTATAGTGGAGGATTTTATTGTAATGCTGACTGTTCCACTAAATATACAAGAGACCAAAAGTGTTTCATTTCAAATTAGTGTGTGTGTTGTCTCTGTGTGGGTCGTTATAATGCAGGTAGATGAAAAAATACAACTGATGGGACTAGGTCGGGGGGGGGGGGGGCAAATTCCGAATCGTCGGTCCTACGTGGCCCGCCTGGGTGTCTTAAGGGACTCCAACACCTACTTAGGTGCGCCCACAGATTATACCTATAAGATAAGAATTAATTAATTTTCAATACTGTTATGATTAACGAAACCTCAGATTCTTATCACTTATGATAAAGAGACTAAAGAAACTTTGTATCTACATGTCATTCTAGACAGTTTAAAATAAACGAAGATTATTCCCTTTGGCATTATTTCGGTACATTTAATCAAAGGCACAAACTCAGGCCAGTACTTATTTAATGTGACAACATAAGAATTGATTTCAAAAATTTCTTATTTAACTGATTAATTATTTTGTTTTATACCTCGAATAAAGGAACAAATTTGTACTTGACTGAAGCGACGGTCAAAGTAGTGAAAATCTTTTGAGAGATGTAAACTACTAGAATACTATTGATCAAGCCGATGATAACGCCTGACGATAATTTTTCACTTTATTTTATTTTTCGGCCGCTTTTCCTTGAACATGGGCGCGTCATTTTTAGTCTTCAAGTAAGGTTTTATTTTTTCTTATAAAGGCTCACTTCATCCATCCTCAGGATATCATGTCGCCTTTATAAGTTTTGCTTTAATTTCTTTTTAACGTTACAGTTATAATTTTTTTATAGGCAAGAGAATTACAAACATTGTTCAGTAATATTAATCGATTGATCGTCTCCAGGAATTACAATAAATAGCATAGACCCACTAATCTTATTAATGTAGATGAACACAAAAACACTTTTGTACATGACCACTATATTTATATATGTTAAAGTTGTATAGTTTTTAATGGCATTAATTTTATTCTTATCTAATTTACGTTACACTTTTTGTCATGTAAACAAAAATGAACATATTAAATATTGCGCATTTCTTGACATTTACAATGACTATTTGCTAGATAAAATGACAAGATGATGATAAGAACAGGAGATAAATGACCAGGGGATGAAATGACCAGGGGATGAAATGACCGGGCGTTGAAAGGACCGGGAATGAAGTGACCGGAAATGAAGTGACCGGGGATGAAGACACCGGGGATGAAAAGACAGTACCTAAAAAATAGGATGAGGCTATTAAAACAATAGTAAAGAAAAAAAGTAAAGTTCCCCTATAGGGCAGATGATGTAAAAGTCATCTGTTTCTGTGGCCTACGGTTAACAAGGGTGTCATGTGGCCAGCACAACGACCAACCGCCTTTACTTTTCCCTAACTAATGTCAGGTACCTATTAGAGCTGGGTGGACTCAGAGGCGCCCGAAGATCCCGAAATTAAAAATCCCAGTCTTCACCAGGATTCGAACCCCGGTCCCCGGTTCGGAAGCCAAGCGCTTTACCGCTCAGCCACCGCGCCTTATGTTAAAACAATAGATAACTATATAATCTTCCATGTTTATAAGCTCCCCACTAGCAAAGTGGTTACCGTGTTGGTTTTGAGAAGCTTAAGATGGCTTGAGCCATGGGTTCGATTTCAGGTCACTCAGATCTTTTTTTTTTATTTGTATAAATGCTTTTTTACTGTTATTCTACATCTATTGCAAATTTAATTACATGACTGATTCATACTTAAATCAACTATGAATAATTTAATTATAAGCTTTGTTTTTTCAAAATTATTTTTCAAAATAATTTTCTCTTTTTTATTTTGGATGTTATGAAAAGCTGTTATTCTAGTTATCACAAATGTGAAAATCGAGATGAGTGCTGTGCGATGCATATCTGCGGGTAAGCAGTTTTTTTTTGTTTTTTTTTTATTTTTAATCTTTGAGTTCTTTTTTTTTTTACATAGCCTAACTCTGTGTCACTGGTAAAATGTTTCTACACGTTGTTTCGTCCACACACATTCTCCGATCAAGTGGCAATTTTGCACAATTAGGTAATGGACCTGACAAAACAAGAATCAATATAAAAATAACTAATTAAATTATTAATATTGCTAATTAATTATTTTGGATTGTATGTAACAAGGGGAAAAAAATCGCGCTTGGAATATCGTGGTTAACGTTGAATTAGTCCTTCTTTTTGGATATTTGAGCCCTGAATTAATTTTTTGTATGCATGTAAAAACCGATCACGGTAACATTCACGCAGATACACTTCTTTTTTTCCCTACCCATATTTCCTACACAATCCAGACTACTGATAGGATCATAGCGCATTAAGAAAGCTAAAAGCATGACTTTGCGCTAAACAAAAACAATCGGTAATATATTTTTAATCACAGATTTATTATTGTTATCTAGATCTATTAAACATTTTATTCACGTTACTGATTACTACGTTTTTTTTTTTTATTTCTACTGTCATTCCTCTCTTTTGCTAAGTCTATTTATTATAATATCTTATTTCTTTAAATGTTTCAGTCTTTTCTAATTAGTTCTTGCAGTGTATTGTTTCTCTTGGCTTTTTTTTTTAACGACAATGTATATAAAGATTTGATAGGTGATATGAATCGGCTCAACTCCGCCTTCGGACGGTCCCAAGCCTGGCTGAGAAAGCAGGAGGGTTGGGCGTAGAGCTAGCTATCCAAGCCCGTAGAAAAACCACTAGCTAGACAAACACCAAACAGCTAATCAACAGAAGTCATGGACCTGGGAAAGAAATGACTTCCAGCTGGAAGGTTTCTGACGCATGTCGTTGAAAGCCAGAGTCATCTGAAAACTTAAAGGCCAAAGACCATCTTCTCTACCAGGACCACCACCGCCATCAGTACATGGTACGTCCGGACCATGTATGAGACTGGGAAGACAGCGCAAGTGGCAGCTGAGATGAAAAGGTACAAGCTCACCATCTTAGGAATCAGTGAGTCAAGGTGGACTGGTTCCGGGCAGAAAAGACTGACTTCGGTGGAGCTACTTTTATACTCAGGACATGAGCAAGAGGATACACACATCCAGGGAGTAGCCCTGGTGCTCTCTAAGCCGGCTCAGAGAGCACTTATTGGATGGGAAGCGCATGGACCATGGTCAAGCCTAAACAGCACCACTACACAACAACTGAGAACAAAATATTAGGGATAAGATAAGGGAACAAAGCTGGGTTGAATTGACTGGGGATAAGGTGACTGGAAATGAAGTGACAGGGAATTAGGTGACTGGGAAAGAAGTGACTGGAGATAAAGTGACTGGGGTTAGAGTGACTGGTGATAAAGTGGCTGAGAAAGAAGTGACTGGAGATGAATTGACTGGTGATAAAGTGGCTGAGAAAGAAGTGACTGGAGATTGACAGGTGATAAAGTGGCTGAGAAAGAAGTGACTGGAGATGAATTGATTGGTGCTTAAGTGGCTGAGAAGGAAATGACTGGGGATAGAGTGACTGGTGATAAAGTGGCTGAGAAAGAAGTGACAGGAGATAAAGTGACTGGAGATGAATTGGCTGGTGATAAAGTGGCTTAGAAAGAAGTGACTGAAGATAAAGTGACTGGAGATGAATTGACTTATGATAAAGTGGCTGAGAAAGAAGTGACTGGAGATGAAGTGACTGGTGATAAAGTGGCTGAGAAGGAAATGACTGGGGATAGAGTGACTGGTGATAAAGTGGCTGAGAAAGAAGTGATAGGAGATAAAGTGACTGGAGATGAATTGGCTGGTGATAAAGTGGCTGAGAAATACGTGACTGGAGATGAAGTGACTGGTGATAAAGTGGCTTAGAAAGAAGTGACTGAAGATAAAGTGACTGGAGATGAATTGACTTATGATAAAGTGGCTGAGAAAGAAGTGACTGGTGATAAAGTGGCTGAGAAAGAAGTGACTGGAGATAAAGTGGCTGAGAAAGAAGTGACTGGTGATAAAGTGGCTGAGAAAAAAGTGACTGGAGATGAAGTGACTGGTGATAAAGTGGCTGAGAAAAAAGTGACTGGAGATGAAGTGACTGGTGATAAAGTGGCTGAGAAAAAAGTGACTTGGGATAGAGTGACTGGTGATAAAGTGGCTGAGAAAGAAGTGACTGGAGATGAAGTGACTGGTGATAAAGTGGCTGAGAAAAAAGTGACTTGGGATAGAGTGACTGGTGATAAAGTGGCTGAGAAAGAAGTGACTGGAGATGAAGTGACTGGTGATAAAGTGGCTGAGAAAAAAGTGACTTGGGATAGAGTGACTGAGAAAGAAGTGACTGGAGATAAAGTGGCTGAGAAAAAAGTGACTTGGGATAGAGTGACTGGAGATAAAGTGGCTGAGAAAAAAGTGACTTGGGATAGAGTGACTGGAGATAAAGTGGCTGAGAAAAAAGTGACTGGAGATGAAGTGACTGGTGATAAAGTGGCTGAGAAAAAAGTGACTGGAGATGAAGTGACTGGTGATAAAGTGGCTGAGAAAAAAGTGACTTGGGATAGAGTGACTGGTGATAAAGTGGCTGAGAAAAAAGTGACTGGAGATGAAGTGACTGGTGATAAAGTGGCTGAGAAAAAAGTGACTTGGGATAGAGTGACTGGTGATAAAGTGGCTGAGAAAGAAGTGACTTGGGATAGAGAGACTGATGATAAAGTGGCTGAGAAAGAAGTGACTGGAGATAAAGTGGCTGAGAAAAAAGTGACTTGGGATAGAGTGACTGGAGATAAAGTGACTGGAGATGAATTGACTAGTGTTAAAGTGGCTGAGAAAAAAGTTGAAAAGAACAAGAGTAAGGGAGCACAATGAATGGAATCTGTCAATGAACGCCCCTCTACCTTCTAAATAAAATGTGGCGACTGCTGGAGAGTGGAGAAGTTTGAGCGTTAAGGTTTAGGGTTGATGGTAAAAAATATTTTTAAAATGGGAACAGCAGAAAGAGTGTACTGTAACAGTGGGGATTTTGGATTAGTTTTTACTAATTGGAGCTAAATAAACAAAATATTGACCTTGTTTGCGATAAGTCTTAATTTGATATTATATGTCATTGCGGGGAATATACTCCATTTACAACACATTGCTTGATATATATCTGTGGTCACAGGTTGAGCATCTTTAAACAGACCTTCACTTTTTATTTCTACTTCTGGAGTGTGTGCCATCTGCGTTCTATGCCACTTCCATTTTGCTCGATCAAGTTTTACTTTTTTAAAAATGTGTCTTCCCTGAGAACAAATCAACGGGTTGACAATCCCTTTATCAAAAAAAGTCATTTCATTTCAATTAAATCTCAATATTGATTTGCTTGTTTCATGTACATTAGAGCCTACAATTATAGAGATATAGAGCATACATACAGTTATCGATACATTGTAAAAAAAAATAACCAAATGATTTTGAGAACAGATAGGCCTATAATTGAAGGCCCATCATTTGATAAACATTTTATGGGCTGTATTTTATAGAAATGCCTGGGCCGATTTTGACATCCAGTCCGCCCCCTGCGCCACATTCTCTGATCAAGTTAAAACTTGCACAATTATTTATTGGCATAGACAAGACATGAATCAATTTTTAAAAAAGTAGTCATGCAATAAGGTAGCAATTAGCTAATTAGTCAATGATTTTCTAGTAATTGGTTTTCTTTTTTTTGGATGCCAGCGAGGAAAATTTATCTTTCATTATTTACAAATACATATGTAGGGTTTTGTCCCCTTAGATAATTCAACACTTTATTTATCCCACGCCAATTCTCGGATCCAGTTAAAAACCTTAAACGTTATTGTACATAACAAAACACAAATTAATTTTAAAAATTAACAAATAAGTCATTTAATTATTGGTAATTTACTATTTTGTTTAATATTGTCAATTATATTTTCATTATGGTATACCCTTGAAAATGGATCTCGCAAAAGATAACGTTAAGAAATGAAAATGTCGATTAATTTACGGTATGGTTTTAGTTCAGTAGTTTAAGCCGAAATTTAACGAAGATCAAAGAGCTGAAGGTATGAGGCTTCCATTATTGTGTCATCATTTGATACTCAACAACCGAGGTTTGTTTTAAAAGTTAGGGTTATAAATGAGGTGATTTTAAAGACGAATTTCTCGTTTACAAACGTCTTGAAACGACTACGGTAGCACGTATAACAGAAAGTTGGTTCTTTTTAGCGGCCCCCCGAAAGGGGAGAAGACGCTATTAGTTTTGTGTGAAATGTCTGTCCGTCTGTCCGTCCGCCTGTCCGTCTGTCCGTCCGTCCCGTTTAGAGCTCCTAAACTAGAAAAGATATTGAAAATCCGACATCACAATATTTTAGACCATTCAAAGTTCTGATGCTACGGCTACTCTTTTATTTCTGAAAGCGAAAAATCTAATTTTTAAAAGCAGTTATGCAAGCAGTTTTTTAAAGAGAAAAAGCTAATTAGTGAGCATTATAAGTTAAACCTAATTTAAAACGAATAGTAATCTTGTAAACTCCATTTCATTGAGGCAATGTTTTTAATCTAGAATAATTATGAGGATTCGAATAAGAGATTGAGCCTTTTCAAAACAATTACATCAATTATAAGACTTCAGTTAGGCCAGGAGAGGCGGGGTAGCTGAGCGGTAAAGCGCTTGGCTTCCGAACCGGGTTTCCCGGGTTCGAATTTCTGGTGAAGACTGGGATTTTCAACTTCGGAATCCTTGGGCGCCTCTGAGTCCATCCAGCTCTAATGGGTACCTGACATTAGTTGGGGAAAAGTAAAGGCGTTTGGTCGTTATGCTGGGTACATGACACCCTCGTTAACCGTAGGCCACAAAAACAGATGAACTTTACATCATCTGCCCTATAGACCACAAGGTCTGAAAGGGGAACTAGTTAGGCCAGGTTCACATCTAACTTTGCATTCACTTGCACCTATCCTTTGATCTACTGGTACGTTGGGGCACTACACAAGATCTGTCAACCTTTTTTCTTCATTCTTATCTCTCATTTGTCTTTGATATAATTTCATTTGGATGTTCTTTCTGAAAATATTGAAGCCTGCCTGGGTGGACCACTTCGGGGGCCGATTTTGAGTTTTTGTTTCCACACAAACTGTCTTTGCAACCTTTTTTTTTTGGGGGGGGGGGGGGGAACGATAACTCCAATGTATTTTAATCGTCTGATACTTGCCAGCTTTCGCGTTCAATATTAATGTCCATTTAAAATATTTTTAAAGCTCTGTTAGCTATTGGTCTTAATGTGTAAGCAATCACTTGAAATCAAGTTTGAAATACGAATCAATAATTTTAAACAAACAAACAAAACTAATCAGCGGCATAGTGAAAGTCAAGATAATACAAAATAATACTCAGGAACATCAACAGCGGTCAAAGAAGCAGCCGTTGTAGCAGGGGCGGACTGGCAATCGGACAAATCGCTAGTCTGGACCAATTGAATAGTGGGGAGAGATGTACTTATAACAAAAAAATTCAAACACGAGGGCTAATGTCTCCTCAGTCTCATCAAACCAACCCACTAGCCTATGAAAATAAAAGATTTTATTGTTATGTTTTTCTAGCATCCAACTTTAAAGCGACGACCATCAAAGTATAAAGCTATACCTCCACTTCAAATCAAGTACAATTTCTTTTCATTGTTCAAGATACCAAACAAAACAATTAGTTAACAATTGCTAATTATCTAATTGTTTATTTTTTTAATTGACTCTTGTGTTGTCATGTAAAAGAAATAATTGTGCCATATTTCAGCTTGATCCAAAAATGGGTGTGGGAGAAATAACGTGAACAAACTTTTTACCAGACAGACAAAGTGAGTTGATATAAGCTTTGAAACGATTTTCCCATTCGCATTTTATATTTATTACAAAAAGTATATACAAATTAAACACTTAACCCAAAAAGTAAGCAGACAGCTGCAGAGTGAATGCATAAACAATGTAATATCTAAAGATAACAACAAAAACCTATGGTCATACATTAATTCTAAGAAAATGGAAACAACAGGCATAGCGCCATTAAAAGATGAACATAACATAATACATAATGATAATGAAACTAAAGCAAACATCCTAAACAAATACTTTGCATCAGCATTCTCAGCCCCAGGAGACAAAAACATATTACTTAATTTGAACCAAGTAGACAACATAGAAGATATAGTAGTACAAAAAAATGGAATTCAAGAACTATTAGCCAACACCAAACCAAATAAAGCGTCTGGACCTGATGGTATTCCAGCTAGATTACTCAAAGAACTAAGCAATGAGCTAGCCCCAAAGTTCAAAATACTCTTTCAGGCATCGCTTAACCAGGGCAGAGTACCAAAGGACTGGAAAGAAGCTAATGTCACCCCCCTATTTAAAAAAGGAGAAAAATCTGACCCAGGAAACTACAGACCAGTATCACTTACCAGCTTCACATGTAAAATCCTAGAACACATAATATGTAGGAACATCATAAACCACTTAGACAAACATAATGTCCTCACCCCTACCAACATGGCTTTAGGAAATATAGATCATGTGAAACACAACTAATAGGACTACTTGATGATTTTTCAAAAGGTTTAGATAATAGTGAACAAATAGATGCAATCTTACTAGATTTTTCCCAGGCTTTTGACAAAGTTCACCACCATAGTTTGCTTAAAAAAATTAAAATATTTCGGCATTAATGGTCCACTGCATCAGTTGATTACAGATTTTCTGATAGGGAGAGAGCAAATTGTAATAATAAATGGCTCTAAATCAACACCGATAACAGTAAACTCAGGTGTACCACAAGGAACAGTCTTGGGTCCACTACTATTTTTAATTTACATAAATGATTTACCAAATTGCATTACTTCAGGAACAAAAGTCAGATTATTTACAGACGATTGCATGATATATAGAAAAATAAAAACAACACAAGACACAGATATTTTACAAATAGAATTAAATAAATTACACAAATGGGAATCAAATTGGAGCATGTCTTTCCACCCAGTAAAATGTCAGTTGTTAAGAGTAACAAAAAAACTAAAACAAATTAATTCCACTTATCTTATTCAATGCAAACCAGTAACAAAGACTAAAAACGCAAAATACCTAGGTGTTATAATAAATGAAAAACTGTCATGGAATTCACATATTGATGAAACTATAAAAAATCAAACAAAGCATTAGGATTTATTAAAAGAAATTTCTATAAATCAAATAAGAACATGAAACTAAAATGTTATTTAACCTTGGTTAGGCCAATAATAGAATATGCATCCTCCGTTTAGGCCCCTCAACTCAAGAAAACATTAAGAAACTTGAGCAGACACAAAATAGAGCAGTGCGATTCATAACAAACGAATATTCACATTTGACTAGAGTAACACCTTTAGTAAAATCACTAAATTTAGAAAGCCTTCAGGACAGAAGACTCAAAAGTAAAATAGCAATTATACATAAAACACTGAACCATAATCTTTAAATACAAAAACTAAACTTAATAAAATACTCTGAAAGACACAAAGATAAAGGTATATTCCTCGTTCTATATGCTAGGACAAATCTGTACAAATACTCCATTTTCCCTAGTGCTATTAGAGCATGGAATGGGTTGCCTGAGCCAGCCAGGAAAACCAGTGACTTGGCAGAATTTAAGTCATTGGTTAATATACATGACTAAATGCTTGACGCGTAGGACGTAATCATCTTTTTTTGAAGTAACGTCTGTATTATATAAGATAAGAAGAAGATAAGAATAAAGAACCCACTCCTGGCGAAGACCAGATCTACACTCGACCAATTACTCGCATACACATATAACATCTGCTGAAGAAAAAACAAAACATCTCAATAGACTGACTGTTCTTGTGCCCAGCTAACGTAAACGAAAACACACACACTCCAACATTTTGCACACCTTCGATCCTTACAATAGTGACAAAATTGTTTTTTTTTTTGTATTTAATTTTTTTTTTTCTATTTAAATTTTTTTTTTCTATTTAAATTTTTTTTTCTATTTAATTTTTTTTTCTATTTGAATTTTTTTTTCCTATTTGAATTTTTTTTTCTATTTAATTTTTTTTTCTATTTTAATTTTTTTTTTCTATTTTAATTTTTTTTTCTATTTAATTTTTTTTTCTATTTAATTTTTTTTCTATTTAATTTTTTTTTTTTTATTTTTTTTTTCTATTTTAATTTTTTTTTCTATTTTAATTTTTTTTTTCTTTCTATTTTAATTTTTTTTTTCTATTTTATTTTTTTTTTTTTCTATTTTAATTTTTTTTTTCTATTTAATTTTTTTTTTCTATTTTAATTTTTTTTTCTATTTAATTTTTTTTTTCTATTTTAATTTTTTTTTCTATTTTAATTTTTTTTTTTTCTATTTAATTTTTTTTTTCTATTTTAATTTTTTTTTCTATTTTAATTTTTTTTTTTTCTATTTAATTTTTTTTTTCTGTTTTAAGTCCTGCGAGACCTTAACTTCGAATAGTCCGGTGCAAAAATGTTGCATGCCATCGTTCTTGTAAGTATACTTTCCTATAAGCATGCTAGAGTGGCGTAGCTAGCGGAGTGCGGGTGGTGCGGACCGCACAGGGCATCAAGTGATGAGGGGCATCAAGCCGAGAATAAACTTTGTCAGTAAAATCTACACATCTGTTTTTCAAAGGAAGAAACACTAACAAATGTATTTAGTTCGCTGCTTTGTTTTTCTCCTATATGCTTCCTTACAATACATTTAAGCTGCAGATTATCTTGAACCAATTTAATTACATTGGTTTCTTCTTCTTCTTCTTCTAGCCAGCTTTATTGCTGTTGAGCTGTGAGCTCTTTTGCAGACTGTGCCAAGGAAAAAAAGGGTGCTGTTTTCTACAGTTGTTCAGCACTGTCGTACAGGGTGTTGGTTATGTTGGGCTGTAGTGGAAGTAGGGTCTGCCTAAGGTGGATTAGGGAGGGGCATTCAAAGAGGATATGGTTTACGGTTTCAAAGGGGTGGGCGCAGTGTCTGCAAAGGGGTAGTTGTGTGGAGTTTATTTTGTTCAGGTGGTAATTTAATAGTGGTGTGTGTCCTGTTCTTAGTTGGAAGATTGTAGATTGTTCTTTGCGAGGGAGGAAGTTAATATTGTCCAGTTTGTTAGGCCTAGTCATTTCTTTGTACATTGGTTTAAAGCTCTGAAGCCAACGCACTTTTACACTTCCTGCAGAGTCACATGGTACATGCATTGTTCAATGCTTCGTATTATTATAACGTACAAAGTTGTGTTGGTACATTTTTTTTTAAATATTCAGTACACGGGTTTCATCTAAATCCAGATCTTATTGACTCTAGTTAACTTTTGTAGCTTATTTTCATTTCAATGTGATTCTTTTTTAGTTTTAGTCATTCTGGAAAGAATTCACTACTTCTTATCAATTTTAATGCCCATATTTTTACATTTTTACTTTTATTTTCGGCGCATATTTTGTTTCATCTCGAGATCATTGTAATGTTGAAATGTAAACACAAACTCAGCAATAGGACAGGCCAGAAAGCTTTGGAAAGTCTCCTTCTTCCAGCTAATGCCAAAGTTGTGCTACCCCTGCTTACTCTTCTCAACAAGGTAAAGTACTACATCTACATTTAAATCCAACGACAGATTCAATGAGTAATGGAGGTTATCTAAGAAAATGGAAAACTATAAATGAGACCAACAGAGCTCACATTCAGCAATCGCTTGGAGGGAACTTGTCTGCGAGTAGGGAACTGTATTGACAGCAAGGCGCCAAGGCGCAAGATTTAATTAAAGAATAGGGAAAGAGTACAGAGATTATCTAAAGAGAATCTTGGACATCATTCGTTTTCTCTCAAAGCAAAATCTGGGACTCCGTGGACATTGCTAAATTAAAGATGTAGTGGAGGGTCGAAAATTGAAAGCAATTTCGTAGATTTGGTGAAACCATTATCCTAGAACAAACCACTCCTGACATAACATGTGCTTCGAACTAAGCTTAGTTCCACACCGAAAGCGTAAATATCCCCACTAATACAAAACGAGTTTATTGCAATTTTGGACGATTACGAAATCAAATCCTACAGCAAGTGAAACAAGTTTTTAAAATTTCATTTTTATTGGACAGTAGCCTACACCTGTCATGACAAGGCTGGATTAAAATTCCTAAATTAGTGCAATATTGGCTGCAGGAAAAAAAAACAGGTAAAAGCAGGAAGATTCTGTAGAAACACACATATAAGAGATACGGGAATATTTTTTTTTCATTGGATCAAATTCTTCTAGAAGTTATCATCATATTTTAGCAATATCAAGATGCGGTATGAATTTGTGTCGCTTTCCCTACTATTGAATCCTCAGATGGAAAAAAAAATCTTGATGGTATTCATAGAAATATTCACAAAAACAAATTTCGTATGAATAGAAAGAGTCATCAACAGTTGTCGCAGTTTCTTCAGAAGCCTCTAACTAAAGAAACAAGGGTCGTTGAGATCTAGAGTTTTATAAAAAAACATATTAGTAATGGATGTTTTTCTGACGTAATTTTCCTGCGCATCCAAAACGGTCAGACTTTCACCAGGTTTCCGTTGTGATGGATCCCTGTCTGTCTTTTAGTTAATTACTGATGCCTGTCAGATTATGACAGATTAGTCTGCAGATGAATGGGTTTCTTGTGCGGTTGTATTACAATGTGATTAATTCACAAGCAAACAAACAACCATCTGTTTTAACAGTGAAGAGACGAGTCTGAAACACTATTATACAGTTTAAATAAAGGTTTAATTCACAAAAGGCCACAGTTGATGTCTCTGTCGATAAAATACATCCTAACCCTTTGAAATCCTATCGCCAACTGATTTTCTCTAAGTAGCCTCCAACCCAACTAAGTCAAAGCGTCACTAGTCACGTTCAAAACCCGTCCATTATGGTGCGTCTCTATACATAAACTAAAATACTAACTTAGTGTCTAACACTGTGACGTCACACAAACCTATTAATTTAATCTATTGACTTACTGTATAATGAAAAACCATACAGTAAAGTTTACATTCTCGTAAAAGAAATATATCTTCGGCTAAGCAGTAAGATTTAGATATTGTAAGCTAAAAACAAAGCGTTTCAGAAAGAGATTTACATGCTTGACTGAACACGGCAGTGTGTAGTTTTTTCGCCTGACCCCTTAACACACAACAAAGACTATCTCTTGGTTGTCTTGTCATGACCGACTACACGTAGTCAAGTCAAGGCTTGCCTTACACTGACCAGTTTGTTAGAATCAGTCAAATACACCATCTATTTACTTTTTGGGACATGGAGGGGCTTAGATGAAAATGTTACTTTTTTTTTCTCGAGTGCTAAATAATAAACAAGTTGGAGTGTGTTAAAATGCAGGCGTTTTATTGTAAGTGCAAAAAAAAAAAAGTAAGGTTTCAGAAAGATACTACCTGGAAATTAATTAACAGTCGTAACCTAATGGGGGAATATTGTCAAGAAAATTAATACTGACATTCACTGGCCAAAAATATGTATGTTAAGGGATCGTTATAATTCAAATGTTAACAAAAATACAAGAATTCAAGGATCATATGTATTTTAGGTGGAGCTTTTTTACTACTAATAAATATATAAAATAAACAAAAGCATAGTTAGGAAAAAGTCTACGTATATTTTACAGTACTTTAATTCATCCTCACACACTGTTATGTTTTTAAATTTCAATAGGTAGGCCTACTAACATTAGAAAGAAAAGAAATGTATGAACTCAAAAAGCTGTGAATATCAAGTCTTCTATGTCAACATAAATTTATTTAACCACACATTTGAGTTAATAAAAAAATGACACTAAATCTAACCATACTCGACTTGTTTTTATTATATTTCTAAGTTATTATATTTCTAAGTTATTATATTTCTAAGTTATTATATTTCTAAGTTGTTATATTTCTAAGTTGTTATATTTCTAAGTTGTTATATTTCTAAGTTGTTATATTTCTAAGTTATTATATTTCTAAGTTATTATATTTCTAAGTTGTTATATTTCTAAGTTGTTATATTTCTAAGTTGTTATATTTCTAAGTTGTTATATTTCTAAGTTGTTATATTTCTAAGTTGTTATATTTCTAAGTTATTATATTTCTAAGTTATTATATTTCTAAGTTATTATATTTCTAAGTTATTATATTTCTAAGTTATTATATTTCTAAGTTATTATATTTCTAAGTTATTATATTTCTAAGTTATTATATTTCTAAGTTATTATATTTCTAAGTTATTATATTTCTAAGTTATTATATTTCTAAGTTATTATATTTCTAAGTTATTATATTTCGAAGTTATTATATTTCTAAGTTATTATATTTCTAAGTTATTATATTTCTAAGTTATTATATTTCTAAGTTATTATATTTCTTAGTTATTATATTTCTAAGTTATTAGATTTCTAAGTTATTATATTTCTAAGTTATTATATTTCTAAGTTATTAGATTTCTAAGTTATTATATTTCTAAGTTATTGATTAAAATAATGGTCAAGAAAAGCCATTATTTAAGACTATTGGGATGTTGCTTTTTTTTAAAGTTAATCTCTTTGTTTTGTAAAGAACCAATCTCTCATTCATAGCCTCAAGAAAGAAACTTTTTCCTTAAAAAAAGAAATACTATCCTCTTTTGAGGCGCGAGGACGGCAATCAAGTGTACAATATGAAACACTACTTAATATTTACTATTTAAAATTGCGTTTTAATTTTATGCATAATAAATAGATTTATATTTATTTTTTTTTAAAGTAAATATTTTTGGTAAATATATATAATTAGTATGAAAAAAAATTATTAAATAAGTTAAACATTTTTGAAAAATATTTTTTTTTGACATACATTCTAAAACCGTTTGCAAACATCTGTAAATTAAATATGCTAAAAAGTAACCTCCCTTTCTATTTAGTTTCATGTGTTCCTGCATGCATAGTTGATTTTAAAAGTTGAAATGTTCGTGTTCAGAAAGAAAAAAAAAAGTAGCCGTTACATCAGAACTTTGAATGGTCTAAAATAACATGATGATAGATTTTCACTATCTTTTCTACTTCACGAGATCTAAACGGGACGGATGGACACAAAATAAAAGCGTCAAAAGAGGAATGTGTTTGATTAGCCTCTTAGAAAATCGCACAGTTTCCTTTTTTAAAAAAAATAAAAAGAGGAAGATAGAACAAGAATAAGAGAAATAAGAATAAGAAATAGGAAAGAAGAAAAAGAAAAAAAGAAAGAGAAAGAAAGAGAAAGAAAGAGAAAAACACAAGAGAAAGGAAAGAAAAACAAGAAAGAAAGAAGAAAGGACAAGAAAAAGAAAAAAAGAAAGAGAAAGAAAGAGAAAGAAAGAGAAAAACACAAGAGAAAGGAAAGAAAAACAAGAAAGAACAAGAAAAAAGAAAAAGAAGAACAAGAAAGAAAGAGAAAGAACCAGAGAAAAGGAAGGATTAAAGCAGAATGTGTTTTTCTCTTATGCCTTCACTTCCCCTTCTTTCTGATCAGACGTAACAAAAATTTCTTTCATTCCTCTTCACGAGACTTTCCTTAAGTTTCGCTAATTCCGACTCTTCTTGCCTCTTTTTACTTTCAACAGCTTCTCTTTCTCTCCATCGTTCAAGTTCCTCCTTTTGGGCCTTTTCATCTTCAACAAGAATAATGACATTAACTTAATAGGGTTCAGTAATATTGTCCACAATAATATTTCAAGACAACGACTCCATGTAAGTTCACCCATGTGAGTTCATCCATGTTTAGTTCATCCATGTAAGTTCATCCATGTAAGTTCATCCATGTAAGTTCATCCATGTAAGTTCATCCATGTGGTTCATCCATGTAAGTTCATCCATGTTTGGTTCATCCATGTAAGTTCACCCATGTAAGTTCATCCATGTTTAGTTCATTCATGTTTAGTTTATCCATGTTTAGTTCATACATGTTTAGTTCACACATGTAAGTTCATCCATGTTTAGTTTATCCATGTTTAGTTCATACATGTTTAGTTCATACATGTAAGTTCATCCATGTTTAGTTCATACATGTTTAGTTCATACATGTTTAGTTCATCCATGTTTAGTTCATCCATGTTTAGTTCATACATGTTTAGTTCATACATGTAAGTTCATACATGTAAGTTCATCCATGTTTAGTTCATCCATGTAAGTTCATCCATGTAAGTTCATCCGTATTTAGTTCATCCATGTTTGGTTCATCCATTTAAGTTCACCCATGTAAGTTCATCCATGTTTAGTTCATCCATGTAAGTTCATCCATGTTTAGTTCATCCATGTGTAGTTCATCCATGTAAGTTCATCCATGTAAGTTCATCCATGTAAGTTCATCTATGTTTAGTTCATCCATGTTTAGATCATCCATGTTTAGATCATCCATGTAAGTTCATCCATGTTTAGTTCATCCATGTAAGTTCATCCATGTTTAGTTCATCCATGTTTAGTTCATCCATGTTTAGTTCATCCATGTTTAGTTCATCCATGTAAGCTTATCCATGTAAGTTCATCCATGTAAGTTCATCCATGTTTAGTTCATCCATGTTTAGTTCATCCATGTAAGTTTATCCATGTAAGTTCATCCATGTTTAGTTCATCCATGTAAGTTCATCCATGTTTAGTTCATCCATGTAAGTTCATCCATGTAAGTTCATCCATGTTTAGTTCATCCATGTAAGTTCATCCATGTTTAGTTCATCCATGTTTAGTTTATCCATGTTTAGTTCATCCATGTTAAGCTCATCCATGTAAGTTCATCCATGTAAATTCATCCATGTTTAGTTGATCCATGTTTAGTTCATCCATGTTTAGATCATCCATGTTTAGATCATCCATGTAAGTTCATCCATGTTTAGTTCATCCATGTAAGTTCATCCATGTTTAGTTCATCCATGTTTAGTTCATCCATGTTTAGTTCATCCATGTTTAGTTCATCCATGTAAGTTCATCCATGTAAGTACATCCATGTAAGTTCATCCATGTTTAGTTCATCCATGTTTAGTTCATCCATGTAAGTTTATCCATGTAAGTTCATCCATGTTTAGTTCATCCATGTAAGTTCATCCATGTTTAGTTCATCCATGTAAGTTCATCCATGTAAGTTCATCCATGTTTAGTTCATCCATGTAAGTTCATCCATGTTTAGTTCATCCATGTTTAGTTTATCCATGTTTAGTTCATCCATGTTAAGCTCATCCATGTAAGTTCATCCATGTAAATTCATCCATGTTTAGTTCATACATGTTTAGTTCACACATGTAAGTTCATCCATGTTTAGTTTATCCATGTTTAGTTCATACATGTTTAGTTCATCCATGTAAGTTCATCTATGTTTAGTTCATCCATGTTTAGATCATCCATGTTTAGATCATCCATGTAAGTTCATCCATGTTTAGTTCATCCATGTAAGTTCATCCATGTTTAGTTCATCCATGTTTAGTTCATCCATGTTTAGTTCATCCATGTTTAGTTCATCAATGTAAGTTTATCCATGTAAGTTCATCCATGTAAGTTCATCCATGTTTAGTTCATCCATGTTTAGTTCATCCATGTAAGTTTATCCATGTAAGTTCATCCATGTTTAGTTCATCCATGTAAGTTCATCCATGTTTAGTTCATCCATGTAAGTTCATCCATGTAAGTTCATCCATGTTTAGTTCATCCATGTAAGTTCATCCATGTTTAGTTCATCCATGTTTAGTTTATCCATGTTTAGTTCATCCATGTTAAGCTCATCCATGTAAGTTCATCCATGTAAATTCATCCATGTTTAGTTGATCCATGTTTAGTTCATCCATGTTTAGTTCATCCATGTTTAGTTCATCCATGTAAGTTCATCCATGTAAGTTCATCTATGTAAGTTCATCCATGTTTAGTTTATCCATGTAAGTTCATCCATGTAAGTTCATCCATGTAAGCTCATGCAAGTAAGTTCATCCATGTAAGTTTATCCATATAAGTTCATCCTTGTAAGTTCATCCATGTAAGTTCAGCGCACTTCGTGTTCAAATGTTCATGGTAACACATTAAATGTTCATCAACAATGTAGATCACTGCAGTTCAGGGTAGCACCACAACTCCCGATGCAACAATGTCACGCCAAGAATAAATGTAGAAATCTGGAATCTGGATCCTCAGACTCGAAAATCAAACTTAAAACATCAGACAGAAAACCAGAAATGACAACCTCAGTCCTGAAACCTAAAACTGAGACCCTATAGAAAGATAAAGAACAGATTCTTTTAATCTAATTACAAAATACGAATACGAACGAATCCATATTAAAAAAAATACAATGTCAAATAAAAACTCACCCTAAACTGTGGTCAAGATAATCCTTTAAGAATATCTACCAAGCTCAACGATAAGGCTATCCAATAGTGTACACAAGGAGAAAATCAAGAGCTGAACAGAATAGAGCCTGCTTCAGTCTCGCAACATGGGGTGAATGCACCAAACATGGGGCAGCATGGCGTGAATACACCAAACATGGGGCAACATGGCGTGAATACACCAAACATGGGGCAACATGGCGTGAATGCACCAAACGATCTCAGATGAAAGTTTACGTCATAAAAAATTATGACGAAGCGACAAAAGGGATATCCCCTACTACACAAGAAAGAAAATATACTGAAAAAATGACGTCATCAATATTGATGAAAGCGGCGCTAATAGATTAAGAACAATGTTACTATACAACTACGTAGATAGTTGTGACACCACCTGCTCTGAGGACCTAGGTGAAAGTTTGGCGCCAAGTTGTACTAGAATGTCTTCCCAACTCTTATAATGCGTAATTCATTTTGTCTAGGAGAACATGTACACGCAAACCTCATGTGACGCTCTGTCACAACCTTACTAAAGGGTCAACTTTCCGTTCGGCATTGGATTTCCTTGATTGAGACCCGATCTCTATAACTGACTCCTTAAACCCGTCTGAGCCATCTTTGTTGAGTAACATTTAGTCTTTTTCAATTTCGGCAGATGACTATTCACTGCACTTTATTAATGGAGCCCCGCCACTGGTAGAAATTTGTAACCTCTCTTGTGTTCGCTCTTGGAATTCGGTGACTGCAGTTTGTTTTAGATTGAATATCGAAAATGGAAGTTTTATCGTCAAAACAATCTGTTGGGGGATTTTAAACTAAAAAATTTGGAGGTTTTTTTTTACAAATTCAAAACCCCCTTCGCTACGCTCATAGAATTTGGTGATTGTAGTTTGCTTTAAAATAATATTGAGGAGAGAGGTTTTTATTCTCAAAATTCTTTGTAGGGGGATTTTAAACTCAAAACCATCTGGAGGGGTTTTAAACATTTTAAAAAAAGCCCTCTGGAGGAGAGGGATTTTTACTCAAAACTCCCCATGGCTTGGCTACGCTTATAGAATTTTAGTGTGTAATTTGCTTTTTTTTATATTGAAGAGGTATTTTTCAAGAGAAACTTATCAGAGATCGATTGGTATGTGGCACACAGTTGGATCGAGTGAGAGACTTCTGAGAGATGTAGACTTAACTTTAGAGAAAGCATCAAGCATAATTCGTGCGGACGAGCATACCCAGAACCAAATGATAAATATGAAAGGACTACATGTGGATGCTGCTAATAAATTAAAGAAGACAGAAGATAGAAAGCCAGTCAAAAGCTCACAGAAAAAAATGGCAGAGTATCATGTAACAAGTATCATTACAGATTGCAGATCTTGTGGTAGATCTCATAGAAAATACAATTGCACAGCATTTGGACAGACATGCCGCAAAAGTAATTATTTCGCTGTTGATTCACTATAAGATGAAAGTCAAGCAAGCCAAGTAAATGAGTTGTGGTTTGTGGCTTTTGGAAATGACAACAATGTCAAAGTTTGGATGGTTGATGTCGATATTAAGGAAAAAAAATAGTTTAAATGAAGATTGACACAGGAGCACACGTTAATGTCATAACAGGGTCAACCTGGAACACTTTAAAAACTGATAGTCAGATAAAGCACACAAATACTATCCTACAAGCATTAGGGGAGGAGGCATTAGAACTGAAGTGAGTTATATAGGTCACAGTCCACGATGTGGAAGTCAAAGAGGATCTGTATGTGATCAAAGAAACGAGATTACTGCTGGGGTAAACGACTGTATAGAAAATATATACATGTTTTTCTTTTTATTTTGTATGTGTCACGTACACTATATCCATATATGGTAACAGTTTCTGTTAGCTTGCCGACAGAACTTGACCCTAGCTGGGGAAAAAACCAAGCATGTAATTAATGAATTTCATTGGTTTCAAAATATTAATTATTATGTTGGGCTGCATTTATTGGTTGGTCTTGCAGAGTAGAGTTGTTGATCACGTGATGACGCTTGAGAGCCCGGCAAAAGCTAGTTGGACTTTAGTCGTGTGTTTGAACTTGTAGTGATAACATCTAACTTGTATGTCACGTGAAATTGAGAATATATATTTTCTTTGTGAACATCTGATATTCAAGTTCTGAATTAAAGTAATTGTTTTTAGACGAAGAGAAGTTTCTTTATTGAATATAGAACGTACTTAGATCTTGTTGTCAAATAGTAACTCCTAGATCTAGATGATCCTCTTATCAATTGGCTACATTCTGAATGATCGTATTATCAACATAGATCCAGCTACTTTTATACGATTATCTTATTGAAAGATTATTTCAAGATCCTCGGCGATCACGATCATTGATGGTGTAATACAGATCAAGATAATCTACAACGTGACATTCATCATAGCATCTTCATAGATCTTGACATCTGACATCCACAATCAAGATTGAACGTGATATCTAGCACCATCTTAGATTTTGACATCAGGCACCATTGATGATTGCGACAGTATGACCAAGAACGAAATATGACTTGGTATGAAGACATCTATTGCTTTGAAACTAATTGAAGCAAAGGAAAACGTCAAAAGCACATGATGTCAAGCAACAGAATGAAGCTCCACGAGAGTTGATGCAGAGAAATCAACGAACAACAACTTGTACGTCAGGTTCTCAATTGCATGAAGATGATAAACTATTACGTGGTCAAGAGCAATCAAGTCCAGATGATGATAGGCTTATGAAAACTCATAGAGCAACAGAAATGTTTCCCGGCATTGATCAGGAAATACAAGAAATGAGGAGAAAAAGCATTAAAATATGCATTCATTGTTGCATTATATACAGGGCCGCCGCTACCTATTGTGCAACGTGTGCATCGCACGCAGACGGCCGTATTTTGGGGGGCGGCCAAATCATTATTCCAACGTTACTTTTATTTATCTCAGAATGGTCGAATTTCTTCCGACTATTGCACTTCATTATAGTGACGATTTTTGTAAGAAATAAAGGTCCGCGACAGAAACATCTTTCTTTCTTCGAAGATGATCATAAAAAGATCACTCCCATTATAGACGTACGTGTGTTATATGAACCTATGTGTCCTCGCATAATACTTTTGTCCAGGGTTGCCTCTATATTATTAGACTTAATATAATCCTCAACTTTTTTTTTTTCACTACGATGAAAAGTCCGCTCGAAAAGAAAAACATTTTTAATATTGGCCTTTTAAAATATTCTCTCTTCTTATTGCGAGAAAAAAAAGGCTCTGTAGGCGCAAAGAGAAAGAATTTCTGAAAATGCCAGATTATGCTCAGCGACAGGGCCCAGCCCCGAAATCATACCCCTTGGCTACTAGAGCTAAAACCTGCCGCATCTCCAATTCTATCTCCAGGAAGAATTTTTGACAACGCTTAAAAATTATGTAGGGAACACTATTTCCGAAAAATAACAAAACACAACAGACTGTTTGTATTGAAATTCCATTACGTTAATTTCGATTCTAAACATCGAAAAAAAAAGTAAGGGGGGGCGGCATTTTTTAATTTCGCACGCAGGCGACCACAACCCTCGCGGCGGCCCTGATTATATATATATATATATATATATATATATATATATATATATATATAACAGCTCTAAAACTGAAATACATTTAAAACAAACACTTTCTCTCATTAAGTATGAGTCTTTTGATATACAACATTACATGTTAAGCTATAATGGGCTTTGTTGGACTAATGCGTTTCGTTTCTTTGATTGAAAACTAGAATCATAAATTGGGCAGGAAGTACTTTTTTTTTCTTATATATCTTTTGTATTTTTTAGTTCCCTTTTTAAATTAAACTGACATTTTTATGCTATAATTTTAAGTGTGCCTGATAGAGAAAACAATTCTGCACAAAAGTACGAGCAGTTGGGATAAAACCCAATAGAGCAGCGGTTGTCAACCTTTTAAGCTCGGCGACCCCATTTTAAAATCCCCCACTCTGCCGCGACCCCCCCCCCCTTGCTCACATACACAGCATTAGAAAAGTAGACAAAACAATCCATTTTTCGATGGTCATTGGCGACCCCTGGCAAATCATCAATCGACCCCCAAGGGGGTCGCGATCCACAGGTTGAGAACCCCTGCAATAGAGATTATAAAAAGTAAAGACCTGAAACTAGAGCGTGAAACTGCACATTTACGGTACCTTAATTGATGAGTCTTTTACCCAAGATCTGTGTATTTTGTTTTAGGACTAGCTTACTTCAAGTACCCGGCACTTTCCGATACACAATTTCACACACAAATTAATTGTAGAAATAAAAATTTTGAATTTAAAACTTTTTAATGGTTTTTAAAAGGTGTTTTTGAAAAGGTGTTACCGCAATCAATTGTGAATATTCGTTTCTTATGAATCTCACTGTCTATTGTGCGTCTGTTTAAATTTCTTTTAATATTTTCTTGAGTTAATCGACTAGCCGGGAGGACATCACTGAAGCCGTCAGTACTACCGGTGGCTGCCTGGTCGTGCGGTTTGCTCGCTGGACTGTCGTTCGGATTTATCGACGGTCGAGGGTTCAAACCCTGCCCGCTCCCATCCCCCCGTCGTCCTGCGGGAGGTTTGGACTAGGAAGTAAACTATCTTCAACTCTGAAGGAACATCCGAATTATGTAAAACATACCGTTGTTGAAAGCATTTGCTCAGATCTAGGGATTAGTTCAGATCTAGGGATTAGTTCAGAATCCATTAGAAAAAGATGCCAGGCAGAAAAACAACAACAACAACAACAAATTATTAACACAGAAAAAAGAGCTACGAAGGGAAAGGTATAATTCCCCCAAGAGAATTGTCCATATAATGATCACTCTGTTCGGGCAGATAAATTCACATTTGTATCTCCTTCCTAAATATTCAATCCTCAGATCAAAATCAATCTCGATAGTGATCCGAGTGACATCGACCAAAACGAATTTCGTCTGGAGCGAAAAAAGGTTCAACGGCGTGGGACAGTTTCTTCAGAGGCTTCCAAATTTCCGAAACAAGGACTTGTTGAGCCCTTGATTATTTTTTTTTCAATACCGGCTTGATGATTCAGTCTAGAATATTACCACCATGATTCATAAACAAAATTTGATGAAAGTAACTCACGATCAACAATATCAAATTTAGGACCCACTAATTTATCAATTTTTATAATGTGGCGTAAAAAATGGATTTTAATGAAATTATTGATTGTTTATCTAACAACAGAGCATCGTAAGATTTACACATAGTATTGTAACAGTATTGTTATGTAAAGATGATTTTTCTTTTAAATTAGCATTTCTTTAGCAGTAAGTATAGCAACTGTCTACTCTGAAGTCCCGCAATGGCGACAACAGAAATAAATGTTTGTCTGGAACATTGAGAAATATACTTCTCTGGGTCAGTGACCTGTTTATATATTGCTGAAAACTTTTTAAACCTTTGTAACTGGTGATCTTAAATTCACTCTGATACTATGACTTTTGACTTGCATTGTCTACCTAAATAGTACCTACTATGCCTAAGACTTTGTTTGAAACAGAGTCTGTTTGTTATTTGTTTTTTGTTGTTGTTGTTTTTTTTTTGTTTTTTTTGACTGGCTGCAGTTTGACGTTTTAAAACCCGTGTGACACACAGGTGCACATGGTCAAAAGTTGGAAGTCTGCCATAGATAGCTCAATGAGCGGCCCGCGATTGAATTAAGTGTTGAATAAAAGACAACTTCTTGTCTTAACACACATACATGACACTCTCAGACTCACACACTTTCTCCTACTCCACACCCACACACACAGCTGGAGAGGTTGGTTAGGGGCTGGAACGTCTGCAATAAATGCTACTGCAGGATCACCTTGTGCCCAGTCGCCCGTCTGAACATTAGCCTGTACTTAAGTATCAGTTGTTCTACCTGTTCAAGTATTGGAAGACTAGAAAGCAGTTGAAACAATTATCTTGTGGATGTGAGTATTTGTGATTAATTTAATTACGTTAAATTGTTTCTTTGACTTACACGAATTCATCTCATAAATAACATAAAGACTTACTTACATGTTATTTATTACTTTTATAAATATTTAAATCTACATATAGATTATTTAAGATATGGTATACAAAGAATGCGATAAACTTTTAAATATATTAATCTCTCTCTCACTCTTTCATTTCACGCTCAATATGTTTACATAATATAAAAGACACAATAATATGTTGTGGTATATTTTAAATTTGTCAACGGAAGTAGTCGTTGGGTAAAGATCTAATTTAAAAAAAATGTTAGTCATACAAAGAGTTCAATGGGTTACTTTTAAATGGGATGCTATGTATTATAATATTTGACGGATTAATAATTTGACAGTTTGATCATTTTGTGACGAGACCAAGTCCCTTGGATAACGTAAAGTGAATCGGAAAGTCCACTTACATAATTAGCCTAATCTGGGCCTAGACCAGTTCTCTCTCCAGTGGAGTAGCTAGGGTTGGGGGAGGAGGGGGAGATTTTGAAAAGAACTCAGGGCCCCCGCTTATGGGGGTGGGCCTCAAATGAGTGTTCGAAATTTTGTTTTTAAATTAAATATTAATTATTACGCAAAATCCAGGTGCCTCCAAGCATGTCAACCCCCCCTCCCAGACCCCAAACAATGGCGAATTCCTAGCTACGTCATTGTCTCTCTCTCTCTCTCTCTCACACACATACACACACTCACAAAATATTGTCCACTCTAGTGCAAGCCTAGATATTTTCCTACAGGATGAAGTCACCCATTCCACACCCTCATTGCAGTGGCGTCATCATTTATCATAGTTCTCTACAATGCCGAAAAAGGAAACAACTTTTGAGCGGTGTCCAAAGTGTAAACTGGACTAGGACTACCTAATTATCACGCTGGAGTGCTCGCCAAGCAACTCTCCCCCCCCCCCTCCGTCTCCTACTCGCAGCTGCCTCTAAACTTCTGTTCGGACTCGTCTCAGCTTATGAAACTAAGAATACTGCTCTCTTTCAAAGACTACACGTTTCAACGCGATCATCTGTTAATGTTACAGAAGGCACGGCACGCTCATTTGAGAATAAACACTCGACCCGCTCGCTACAGGTACACTAGAGAGGCTTATACCAAAGCAGTATACACTAGAGCTGCATATACTAGAACAGCATACACTAGAGCAGTATGCACTGGAGCAGTATGCACTGGAGCAGCATACACTAGAGCAGCATACACTAGAGAAGCATACACTAGAGAAGCATACACTACAGCAGCATACACTAGAGAAGCGTACATTAGAGCAGCATACACTAAAGCAGATTACACTAGAGCAGTATGCACTGGAGCAGCATACACTAGAGCAGCATACACTAGAGCAGTATGCACTGGAGCAGCATACACTAGAGCAGCATACACTAGAGAAGCATACACTAGAGAAGCATTCACTACAGCAGCATACACTAGAGCAGCATACACTAGAGAAGCGTACATTAGAGCAGCATACACTACAGCAGCTTACACTAGAGAAGCATACACTACAGCAGCATACACTAGAGAAGCATACACTACAGCAGCATACACTAGAGCAGCATACACTAGAGAAGCGTACATTAGAGCAGCATACACTAGAGCAGATTACACTAGAGCAGCATACACTAGAGCAGCATACACTAGAGCAGCATACACTAGAGCAGCATACACTAGAGCAGTATACACTAGAGCAACATACACTAGAGCAGCATACACTAGAGCAGCATACACTAGAGCAGCATACACTAGAGCAGTATTCACTGGAGCAGCATGCACTGGAGCAGCATACACTAGAGCAGATTACACTAGAGAAGATTACACTAGAGCAGTATGCACTGGAGCAGCATGCACTGGAGCAGCATACACTAGAACAGCATACACTAAAGCAGCATACACTACAGCAGCATACACTAGAGAAGCATACACTACAGCAGCATACACTAGAGCAGCTTACACTAGAGAAGCATACACTACAGCAGCATACACTAGAGCAGCATACACTAGAGAAGCGTACATTAGAGCAGCATACACTATAGCAGCATTATGTTGATACAGATCTTCTTCTTCTTCTTCGTTCTCATTTTACATGTCGGAGGGTTCAGATCAGTAATCCTGTATTTGAGATGAAGTTTTGAAGTGGTTTTCAGATCAGGCAGCTCTCTGTATAGTTGATACAGATAAAAGTCAAATACTTTAATGATATAATTAACCAAAGTAATTTAACTTTCTTTATAATATTCAAAATTTTAACTACATTTTTTAGTATCTGTTGTTTTTTATTTTGTTTTTGTTTTAGATCAGTGCTATGAATTTAAGCCAAGACACAAGAGACACACAGATTCTGAACTTTAAAAACAGCATTGAAAAGGAACCACGAGAAAGGGGAGGAACATTGAAATTTAAGTTTAAATGCACTCTCAGCAGAGGAAATTGAACGCTAATTATCATTGAAAAGGGAGACAATGTATTTCCCCTCATGTTTGGAGACGATAAATCAGTAAAATAAAGCATGATTCCTTGTGATCTAGTTGCATTGAGCAACCGTGTTTAAATAGCTCCAACATTGTGTCGTACTTTTGCGCCCAAAGACTACACACTTAATCACTAGTATCACAATCAATAGCAATGAATCGAGAGTATTGGAGGCTTTTGATTGACAGTCTGTTTGGTGCAGTATACTCATTTACCTTACTATGTAATCTACTCACAATGTACATCATATTTTCGACCCCGAAACTGAAGTGTATAAATGTTTCCTACATTCTGTCAAACACCCTAACAGACGCCATTTATGCCTTCACATCGTTGACAGTGTATTTCTATGACATAGACAACACGTTCTCGATATCTGAGAACAATGTGATTACATTCTTCTCTTTTAGTCACACATTTCTGGCTTATGGAAACATTTTGCTGATGTCAATACAACGTTGGCTTCTATTCGTCCACCCTTTGGTACATATCAGGTTGGCCAGAACAAGAGTGGCGGTGATAAGCCTTTCCTTAAACTGGATTTTACCTTTCATTTTCAGTTCACTTTTCTTCATTAAAACAGATCCAAGAGTATACACCGGCTACATCTTCCCGATTCTCCATTGTGTAGTTTTCTTTTTCCTCATATTTTTTTACTCAAACATCTACTTAGTTCTCAAGAGACATTACCGACACATGGAACAGATTGATAGAACAATTCCAGATAGGGCTGTTTACTCCAATCACCTCAAACGTATCAAAAAAAAGAAATTAGAAGCCACCACTGTTCTTTTTACAGTGTGCCTCCTCTACTTATCATCTTTTGTATCACTAACGGCTTCCGCGCGCTTTCCCACTTATCAAATTTTTTCACTTATGTACTTAGATGCCCAAACTTTAAGGCATCGTTGAAGGTAAAGTGGGAAAGCGCATTAGGACTCATGAGGAAGATGTTTAAATTGGAAACAGATAATTTAAACAGAAATATTGAAACAGAGATGGAAATTTTTACAGTTCGGACAATTTCTTACAATTCAGTTAGAGATACTACTACTCAATCTACTTTTTTATAACCAGAAATGCAAATATCCTGGTATATATTTAATATATACTACTAAAACTACCTGATTTTAATGTTTGCTTTTTTTTTTAAACTATGCAAATAAAAAAAAAACAGTTTTAAGATTGTAATCTTGTTTTTTAAACAATCTCCATTTCAAAAGTAAATAGGGTGACTACATTGACAAAATTTAACAAAAGACTTAGCATGTCATTTTTGTAACGAACAAGTGTTTAAACAAATTCTACTAACATATAGGCATACATGAGGGCAAATGTTGCGTAGATGCTTCACGACAGCAGGCAGCAGACGTGCTATGTTCGTCTCATGATTAGGAGAATTTTAATTTTCGAATGGCTATTTGTTTAAGTGATCTTTCTTAAACCATTCAATTCTGAACAGTACTACCTAAAGTTCTGGAGCGCATTGCGTTAGCGCTAAAGCTCAATACTAACATTTATATTCTTGTTACTTTTGTCATTGAACTGTTAATGAATGAATTGAACTATTAATGAATAAATTGAACTATTGATGAATGAAGTGAATTATTGATAAATGAATTGAGCTATTGATGAATGAATTAAACAATTATTGAATTAATTGAACTATTAATAAATGAATTGAACTATAAATGAAGGAATTGAACTATTGATGAATGAATTGAACTATTGATGAATGAATTGAACTATTATTGAATGAATTAAACTATTAATGAATTAATTGAACTATTAATGAATGAATTGAACTATTGATAAATGAATTGATCGTTGTGTTGGCCGCATTTCACCCTCATCAACAGATGATCTTTACATCTATTGCTCTACAGACCGCATGGTCTTAGATTGGAACTTGTCAATGTTTAGGTCTCACTTGAATAGACTGCGTCTAGACTTGTTATTTTATTATGTATTTGAATATTATTTTCTGTGGGTTACTGTCTAAAACATGTAAGAGTTTTATCATTGTTATAATTGAATACAGTGTGTTTTCTTAACCATTTAGTTATCTTAATTTATCTACTATTGTTAAGTGTATATAAACATTTGTTTGATTGGCATCTAAAGGCAGCATTGTTGTGGGAAGTGTGGTCGAAAGGCTAAGCACATTTGAACTTGGCTCGGCCCGGCTACCTTTGAAGGGAGCTCGATTTTCGACACACGACTCGAGCAATTTGTGTTTACTGAACGCCTAAAGGCAGCACGGAAAACCTTCTCCCAGATACCCCTTTACCCCCATCCAACTGGTCCACAAATGGGATTGGACCATAGCGCCCTTGAACATGTTATAAGCATGAAACTAGCGCTTTTTTTAAGGCTATTATTATTATTATCTTGCTAACCTTTTTTTTTTTTATTATATGTAATAATTATACTGTTTTGAGAATGCTTGATAAAACATTGATCTGTCTTTGTAAATACTGGTAAGTGTTACTAAACAAATGTCCATTTTTATTTAATATTTCAATGATCAGTCTTCTTGGGCTAACTTTTTGTTCCATTTGTATATGCGTGTTGTTGTTTTTTTAAAATATCGTTACAACTCTACTTCTACAAGGCCTCATATGGTGCGTACCAGTATAAACAGTAGTTGAAGCTAAAGAAGAAACAGGAGCGGTCCACCTAGGACATCAGTAGAAACTGTTATTGAGGCAGACACATCCAAGTATTGATTAATCAGATGAATCTGTCATTAGCAAACGAATGTTCATGTACAACAGTAGAGACAACTTATGCCGAGTCTTAACCAACAGTATCATTTGTATGGATAGTGTCCCCTTTTTAATGACGTCATCGGGCGATTTTTTTTTAATCGCTTGATATTCAGGGTTGTTGATATTTGACTGAAAAGGTATCGATCTAGAGGAATATAAACTTAATACTAAATAACCAACTAAGTTACATTATATTAAAAAAATGTCAATCCTAGATCTTTATGGTCCGCTGGTGTAGGGGTTAGTTAGCACTCGAAAGCAACTAGGTTTGATTGTTTACGGTTCTAGCCACAAGCCATTGAATTAAGGGTTTCCTTCATATACACACATCTGAGACCCGGACCTGAACAAAGCAAAAGGTCTTTGTTTTAGTTCCACAAGCGTAATAACAAAGTCTTAAACTTGTAAATGTGCTTTTACGGTGCTGAAAAGCAGATAAAGAGTATTATATTGTATATTGGAATACTTTGCTTACGAAAATTCCATATTTTGTATTTTAAATTTTGTATATCGTAAACACAAAGCCCTGGCTGTTGATGTATTAGACTACATATGTGACAAAATTTAATAGATGAATGTTTTAAAAGCATATATATATATATATATATATATATATATATATATATATATATATATATATATATATATATATATATATGTTGTATTTAGTGTGCTCTGTATAAATTTTGTATTAAGTGAAAAATGCAGACTGTAAACATATATAATTAATTAAAAAAATGATAAGCCAATAATGTAAAAATCTGGGTCTGTATGAATTATATATATATATATATATATATATATATATATATATATAACATGCACTAATTATTGTGGAGAGCAATCGAATGTGTGTGAAAATAGGTAATTTTTTTTTAGGAAACTTCAGCATTTGTGCTATTCATTTTTAGCTTTTTCAGCATAGGAATCCTTGGGCCATAGGCCTCTTTTCTTGCCTCTTTTTTGGGTATTTCTTTCACTTCTTTTTGGGGCTTTTGCCTCTTTTTTGGGCCTCCTTTATTTTTTTTTTAATTTTTAAAATTTTATTTAAAAGAAAAAACATAATATATTATTTTATATCAATAATAATACAAAGAAATAGTTTCAAAAACACACTCCATGATTCCATCATGAAACGTCAAGTAGACTGCAGCAAAGGTCCAGAAAATGATGACAAAGTCAATTTACATAAATCTTGAAAAATTTTCTCAAATCAAATATTCAAAAAAAAAAAAAAAAAAAAAAAGAATTTTAGGGCTTATGACTTATTAAAATTCATTACTTTTTGCAACAATTTTTCCCATAAAGACCCAAGACAAAGGACCTCCATCCTATATCATCAGGAAACCTCTGAAGTCTGTTAGTGTTACAAAAATGTATATATAATGAAACCATATGTTTACTATAATAGTACAGAACTCATATAAGTATGTGTATGAAGAGCATGAAGATTATTTCATTTTTTAATCAAACTCATTTTTACCACCTTTTTTTTTTAAATTTCAACTAAAACTCATTCATTTCGCATTGTAACATGACAACATACTAGTTGTGTTATAAGTAAATACAAAGATTGTGTAACAACATGAAGCTAGGAACAATGTGTAAGAGCATTTTCTTACAAAACGTATTTACAGAATCAGTACGAAAAAAAATTACATAAATAAATTTTGGCATTATACTGGAATGATTGTCAACAACCTTGGTAGTATCGAGCAGGAAGCACTGCACTCAGTTCGAACTACTCAAGGGTGACAAAAGTGCAGATCTCCTTAACCCTAAAAACGCGTGTGGTAGATTAGCCTCTGAACATCAGAATTGTAATTCCATTGTGTATGTACTCATTGTAAGACAGCTCAGCACTTTAAGGGTTAAGTAGTTTTGGGGTCTTTTGTTTGAGTTTTAATGTTGAGGAAATCATTGGATTTTATTTTTTATGAGACAATTGATGGATCAAACTCTTTCGGTGATTTATATATTCTTGTAATGTCCCTTGGGACGAAGCACTGGTGAGAGTTTCTCGTTCATTTTGTTTTCCAGTTTGGAGTTGGTGTGAGTTCTGTCGACCCACAGAATTTCTTGTCGGTGTTGTAAGACTCCTCGGACTTCCGGTCACTGTGTGCTATTGATGTTCTTCCTCTTCTAGCAGAGGGACGTAAGCACTTGTGAGTTCGTTTGTTGGGTGCGCTGGCGGTGGGACACTCGCCAAGATATTCAAATTGTCGTCTCGTTCTTCTCCTGTCTCCACGGGCTTGCCATGCTCTTAGAGCAGGGGTTCTCAACCTGTGGGTCGCGACCCCCTTGGGAGTCGATTGACGATTTGCCAGGGGTCGACTAAGACCATCGAAAATATGGATTGTTATTGTCTATTCTTCTATTGCTGTGTGGGTGGGGGTCGCGGCAGAGTGTGGAATTATAATAATGGGTTGCCGAGCAAAAAAGGTTGAGAACCGCTGTCTTAGAGTGTATAGCAGACAGATGACACTCGTGTTAACCTGCGCCGTGCTCTCTGATCACGTGTTCTATGAGGACGTAGCAAGAAGGACGAAATAGTCCCGCAGAGTGCTGACTTCCCTTTTAAGTTGTTGAATAGTTTTCCCTAAGAAGATTTTTTGTGTAAACTTTCACAGACTCATACAAAGAGAATAGGTGACGGACGTGTAATGATTTTTTATTCAGTGTTTAATTAAAATTTTGAGCATTGTGAAGAAAAGGGAGATGATTAAAGAAACAAATGTAACACTTTTGGTATTTAAAAAATGAATGGCGAGTTGAAAAAAGCATTGTTTAAAATGTTAAACTTTCTCTTAATCCAGGTCTTCTCGCATTCTACAGCAAAATAAAAACAAAATGTGTGTTGATTTTGTTAAAAAGACTTGTTTGTGCTTTATTATAACGATGTGTTCAGTAGCTCGCCTACACCTGTTGGTATGTGCATGTTCGTTAGCTAATTGTATTGTATGTACTATGGAGCAAATAATGAACATAAAACTCACTTTTAATCACCTTTAATTTAGTAACAGCAAGTGGTAGTGTATGTCCTTTAAAAGTAATACATAACTATAAATCACAAAATCCAACCATCAACGTAAAACCAAAATGAAACACAATAATATGTGCTGCCTGTTTAAGGCCCTTGAATTCAATAAAGAAATACATTACTAAAAAGAACTAGAACAGACTGAACACAGAGCATTGAAGTTTACAACTACTAAATATCCACACTTAATTAGAGTAACCCTGTAAAGTAAAATCATTACATATGGACGCACATCGGGACAGTAGATTGTAAATTAACCAAGAAAACATAAAAACAAAACTGAACTAAAACTTAGAAAAAACATTTTTAAAAATTAATTAAAAAATACACATATAGACTTAGAGATTATCGAATTCTTTGTTCTATATGCTAGGACAAGATCATACAAGTGCTTTCTGTTCCCTAGAGCCATTTGTGCATGGAACGAGCTGAGTCAGACAGAAAAAAAATATATTTAGCACTAATTAGCAGAGTTAATTCTAAAGTAATCATCTTCGTTTTTTTAAAGAAACATCCTAATTTTATTACACTAAACTACCTTCAAGAAGAACATCAAGACTTACCTGTTTAAAACTTGTTTAGATTTGTTTGTCATTTTAGCTCTCGTGTTTGTGTTTGTAATGTTACCACAGCACTTTTTGTTGTTGTTGTTGTTGTTGTTAACAGCGCTTTATAAATAAAACTATTATTATGATTATTAGTATTACTGTAATAAGTACATAGACCCCCATTGTTCGCTTGTACATCGCAGGCACGGGGGCGTGATGTGCGGTACTGCACCATCGTTGCTAAGCTCTGGTCCAAGGCTCATAAAAATGATACGCGTAGCTTATCTGGTGGAGGGGCTAATCATAAGAACCACGCCGCCATCTTTGTACCATCATCATCATTGGCCTCCTTCAGTCTTAGAACGACTATGGTTCATCTCGCACAAGTGAGACGAAAGCCTGGGCATTGTTTATGGTTGGAACGATGTCGCCCACACAGCAGTTCCCACCCTCTCCGCGCAGCTGACGTTATCAAAGGAACGGAATATCCGATACAGTTTGGGATCAGTAGCGCCGCAGGCTCTGCTAGGCTGTAGCACGGTGTGCCACAGTCTGCCTTTAGGTTCACCAGCTCCTGATTTTTCCTCAGGGTTGTCTCCCGAAGCCTTTCCCGCTCCGTGTATAGCCGCAAGGCAGCGGAGGTTTGGATTCAGAGTTGTCCTTCTCCTAGAATCATTTAAGATCATGGTTAAGTACTAGTTAGCACACTGAACATAATGCGCCCGTGGGTGCTTTTGTTGAAACAATAACTGAAGGCTATTGTACTGTCCACTCATATTGGAAAACCATCATGGCTTTGGTATCGTAAGTAATTTAAAGAAAGATGGTGATATTTTATTAATTTAGAGTATTTGTTCAGTCAAACCTGAAGACTTAAGGTTCGGACAAATATGAAAACCTAAAAATGACTCTCTGATTACAATTTCTTCGGGTAGTTCGTCATTGGAGTTCACAAAACATTTTCAGAAGATGCAATTTTAATAAAATTTGTAATTCTCTTTGAGGGCTGTAAATCATGATATCAAATTGGATCTCCTTTAGTTTTTTTTTTTTCTAAAAATGCATTGCCCAACAGGTCTATTATATCTTTGAACCTGTGAGTCGAGGTAAAGGCTTATGTTTTTGATTTCTTAAGAATTTATGTACTGCTAAGACATTGTCGTTGTTACTTGTGTCACCAAAAACCGACACTCTTCGCGATGACCACTAAATGAAAGGTTGTTGCATGCTTAAGTTAAAACTAACATTCACTATGCGATTAATTACTTTCAGCCAGTAATTATCAACTTCTTCAATGTGTTCTTTGTTTGCATCATCCACCGTTCTCAGTCTTTCATGTGGTCTGTATGTTTGGCAAGCTTGTTGCTGAAGTTAAGTCATTATTAGGCCTATACTTTTTTTGACGATACGGTTAAAAAACAAACAACATTGATGCTGTGTCAGGATATAAACCCGAGACCATCGAGACCATCCGAACGACTGTCCAGTGCACATACTAGACGACAAGGCAGCCATTCAAGTGAAAGACACTATTCCGTGATAAATGTAATTATCGCTCTATCTAAAAAAAAGTTTTGTTATAAGCCTCCTCCCTAATTCAGTCAAGTAATTAGCTAAAATGTCATCAGCTTTAACGTTTTCGTAAGTAACATAATATGATGTCTTTTTTGCATGTTTAACTCTTTCTCTCCTAATTAATGATACCAACGTTGGTTCCACCAGAATGTGGTAAATAATTACGGAGAGAAAGAGTTAATATCTAATTTTAAGTCTAGGCCTATATATAGATTTCTGGTAATAGAAAAATGAAAACAAAAAGGATGCTTACTTTTAAAAAAAAGCACCAAAAAAGGTAAAACTATCAACGGTTTAATTAACATAGAGGAACAAAAAGAAATAATGGGAGTTTGGGACCCAACGGTCATCACCAACGCACCGTCACCTACAATAAACCTGATGAAGGCAGTTCCTTACAATGACTGTAGGTGAAAATACGGGTTAATGTTTAGAAGTTAATATGATATTTGATATGACGTTTAGGATATTTTAAGGAGACTTTTAAATTTTGAACCATTTGTTACAAAATTACAGTGTAGGACAGGCCACAGTTGGTCATTAGTCATGGGACCAAGTGATATGAAACCCCTACGCGCCATGCAGTGCCGTATTTAGAGCTGAAAAAGCCTTAACCTATTTGAGATATGGGGCCCCATATAAGTCTAAATATTGTATGTAACTGCTAAATATTTCTTGGAGGCCCTAAGCTAGAGCTTATGTTGCATAGAGGTAAATCCGACCCTGGCCCATGGTTGTTACACCATCGGGTGTTGGGCCCCTAAATGGTCGTGGGCCCGGGTTCATTGAACCCCTTCGCGCCATGGATGCTACGCCACTGATCCAGATGTAGATCTAGATCTAGCAAACTACGAAGATGACGACCTAGCCTGTAGTCAGAGAGGAGTCGCCATTCCTGTTGATGTGTGGATAAATGTAGATGTTGTATGCGAGTTAGAACTAGACACAATCAACAGAACAGTCAAGAGATAGATTCAATAACTCCAGCTGATAACTTCAACAATTGAATGAATAAAAAGGGACTCAGTCTTAGCCGTTTCTATATCGGTCGTGCTTCGTCCTTATCCGTTGGTTCTCTCTTTCCTTTCTTTCTTTTTTTTTTTCCTCCGCCACGTCACTCCGGAAAAACCCAATTAAAACCAAACTTCTACGCATCTTTTTAGTGTGTCATTACACTCTACAGCGTGGGCGATTATAGACATCCAAGTCCAAACCTCCCTCAGGACGACGGGGGATGGCAGCGGGCAGGGTTTGAACCCTGGACCATCAAGACGACCGAACAACAGTCCAGACCGCATACCGCACTAACAGACTAGACATATGTTGCATATATCAGAAATATTATCGTTCGCGAAGATGTGACCACTGCCTTCACTATGACGTCCACCTGTAGATAACTTATTGTACTAAATAACACATAATAAGAGAAGATGCTAGTTTATTTTCTATTTTCTCTTATTATTTATATAAAATAAAAATCTGGTTTGATATATACAGCTCCTCTTTCGCGGTTGAAGATGAACACAATGGACCTCATTCACCAATCGTAAACAAACAACATTTAGCCACGTGATAATATTGATAAAACACGTCACGTGACAGCCTTTATGGATTACGTATTTTGTATAGAAGAGAGAGAGAATCACGGGAACCTCCGCCATTTTCCATTAAACTCAAGTTCAATCATGGTCCAATTGTCACTTTATAAAAAAAAAAATTCAAAATATACCTCAAGAAAAGAAACAATGTTTTAAACAAAACAAAAGGCAAATTTTAACTTTGGTTTCATTAGACTATTTGGAAGTAAAAAAAATGGACCAAATAAAAAAAAAAATAGAACTTGAAGCTGAGATGGACCCTCCTTCCCACCGCTGTAATGTGGGTTGATATAGTCCACACCACACTGCAATTATTATGATAGCATGTTATTCCCGCTGAAATGAAGAGTACAATTGTGGTCTGTTTGAAATGGGGGTCAGTGGGTGAGAGGAGAATGACCCGCTGGGCCAGACGTGTCAGTTCATGAGTTCCGTCTGCACTTCTCTGATTCTGTGTGCAGCCAGGCGTGTCGAAATTGAGATGATGCGTGTCAATTTTTTTGCCTTCAAATTAAGGGGACATAAATATATTAGCCGGATTTTGTTGCTAGACTTGTAAATTTTTGGATTTGAGTGGGTGCCATTCCCATGATTTCCATGTATGTTTTACAGGCGGCAATACCGATAATTATTCTTACCAATATTTACAAATATTACAGGAAGGATCACAGCAGGGACCCCTTTGTAGTGAACACCAGTAATGTCCAAACATTTTTAGAACGTGGGTAAAAAAAAATAATTACCGACTCATGGGTCAATCCCCCCCCCCCTCCAAAAAAAAAAAAAGTAGAAGTCGAATCCAAGGTTAGCGAGCTTCAGCAGACTCATTCACTGTGGGTCAATGTTTCATTGGGTTGGATAGAATGGCAAAGTGGGCCGGAAAAAGCCCCAGGCCCCTATGCTGGAAATCGCTGGCCCACACAATATGACATTGCGTCAATTCGTTACACTTAGATCAGAACCACCTATACGAACATCACAAGTCTATAATGACATTGTGTGCAGTAATAGCACTTAGGTCGAGACAGAAGTACACCACAATGTGATAGCATGTCAACTCATCACACTTAGGTCAGGACCTTCACGTGCGCCACTAAATTTATACAATAAATGTGAACAGTTATCACATCAAAATTTTATTTTAACATTAACACTATGATTGAATTTTTTTTTAATTTAAAAATATTTAGAAGCAAATTTATATAGCAGCTCTATTTGCCTTTCTTAAACATTCGTCCATAGAAAATACTTCTTAGAATATGTTTTATTAAAGTTAGGTGACATTTCCTATCAAAATTACTTGCATCTTGTAACTGATAGAAATCGACAAATAATGTGTTGGTCAGATGAAATGCACGTGTGATTATAGAAATACATTGTAAAGCATTAATGAGACAGACATTGCTTAGGCCAAAACCTGAGCTAAAAAGAGTTGCTAAAGCCATAATTTTAATTATCTATAATCTAAATAAAAAGTTAAGTTATAATCTAAATAGTACGAGTTACTAAAGTCATAATTAAAATAAAAGAGCTGCTTAAGTCCTAATCATAGACTTATATATTATATCTAGACTGGAAACCGGAAACTAATTCTTATCCATGATTGATCGATTCACACACACACACACACAGATAAATATTATATACGCAACTCTTATTCAAGCTCTAATAGAAGTCGCTCCAATCAACCTTTTCTGTCTTAGAAAAGAAATGATCTTTATCTTATCTTTAGTTTTCAAAGTTTAGAAATTAATGTCTTATCTTTAGTTTTCAAAGTTTAGAAATTAATGGCTTATCTTTAGTTTTCAAAGTTTAGAAATTAATGGCTTATCTTTAGTTTTCAAAGTTTAGAAATTAATGGCTTATCTTTAGTTTTCAAAGTTTAGAAATTAATGGCTTATCTTTAGTTTTCGAAATAGTTCATGTCTGTTGATTTTAATCATCTATGTACATTTAAATAGATTGATTACCTAGATCTTTCTAGATTATGTATCAAAAAATTGCAAAATAATAATTATGACACGAGAGTACTCTTTTTTTGATGTTCAATTACTAGATCTAAATCTAAAAATTAAATTATATGTTACAAAGGTTACATTTGGGGAGGGGATTATTATTATTCAGAAAAATATAATTAAATTTTTTTAAACTATTTCTAGGCAAAAGGATTGAAGAGACGTTGAAGATTTAAATGTAACATTCAAACTAATAATGTAACACAATAATAGAATGAAACTAAAGTGAAAACGTGAGAATTTGAACACAAACAAAAAAAAAAGAGAACAAAAGGAAAAAAAAAAGAAACATGCAGAAGAGAACATAAAAATTGGGGTAAGGTTATTAGAGATACATGGGCATTAAAAGTTTACTTCTATATTAGACTATATTGTGGTGTTGTATGTGCAATCATTGCTTGAAACTTTTGATGCAGCAACAACTGTTGTGAATGTCTGAGAGTTTCACTTACCTTACGGCTAATTGGATTGCTCTTTCCAACCTTACGGTGGCAGACGTCAATTGCAGCACGATTAAGGAGATTAAGCATCATAGTGTATGTATGTGTGTGAGAGTGCATTATGTATGTACGTGTATGTACAGGGCCGGCCTTAGATAATTGCAGGCCTTAAGTGAATTTGGTATCCCCATATGAAATCGAAAAAGAAAAAAAGAAAATTAAGCAATTTATTTAAAACCTTGTCAGGCTAGTGCACACTAACAATATGATTAGGCACAAGTTTTGCTATTTTTTCTTTTAAAAATGTTTTAAGTCCTGTTCGATGCCCCCGCCAATTGTAGCTTCCCCCCCCCCCCCCCAAGGCCTTGGCGGCTGTCTTGTTTGCCTATGCCAAAGGCCGACCCTGATGTGTGTTTAAGTGCGTGCGTATAATAATTAGTAATTTAAATAATTAAAACTTCTTGGGACGGGTAAGATACATTAGAGTATATTTTTAAAAAGAACAAAAATAGAAGAAAAAAATATTCTGCATTTTAGCTATAAATTAGATCTAGAGAACGAAGAAGATCTATATAGATTCTAGTAGATAGACTAAAAATATCTATAGATATATATAGATATATACAGATCTAGTAGATGTAGATCTAGAGATCTTTATTTCATTGAGCATCAAACGAGAAATGCTAAAAGATCTAGACCTAGTAATCGATTTAGAATCTAGACTCTATATGACTATATCTAGATCTACAATAAATCTCTCATTAAGAGTTTATCTTATCATATATAATACAGACGCGTCATGCATTTATTCATGCATATTAACCAATGACTTAAATTCTGCCAAGTCACTGGTTTTCTTGGCTAGCTCAGGCAACCCATTCCATGCTCTAATAGCACTTAAAGAAGGAGTATTTGTACAAATTTGTCCTATAATGAGTATGTCTATATCATTTCTTCATTATTTGTAAGATTTTATCAATACTTAATGTAACTGTTATAGACAAATCATTTAGATCTAGAAGCTAGTAGATTCTATGTATCTTGCCTACTCTACATTTAGATAATAGATCTAGATCTAGATCTAGTTCTTGATTCTCCTTATGTAGATCTACACGCTCTCCCGACAAGTCAGTGGATCTAGATCTATCTAGATCAATATATCTAGAATCTAAAGATAGTCATGCAAATGAATTTTAAACTTACGAGGTTCAATGTTAGTTTTTTTCTTCTATTTTTGATTCTAAGAAGAGTCCTACCTTTGAGTAATAAATAATCCAATCTGCTCCAATAATCCGTGCTATTTCAATAATCCAAGTTGTAAGGAATATCCAATAGTTGAATCACATTAAATTATCCAAAAAAAGTAGATGATTGAAAAAGAAATATTAGTACACAACAACAAGTCTGCTTCCACTCAAAGTAGGTCTATTCTAGATCTAGATCTAGGTCAAGCTTTTCCCGTGTCTCACACAATACACATGAAAAAAAAAAGTTATCACAAATATTAACTTCCGGTCAATGCACTGTTCTGCTTCGCTTGAATGAATTACGTTACGTTACGTGTATTGTAAAACTAATGTAGCAGTTGGAATTCGTTCAATATACTGATAATAAGGTGTGTCTTCGAGTCCGAAGATTAATTAGGTATGCAGTATTTCCCGTGGGTAACCAGTCCCAGCTGCGGCCTACATATTTTGCCACAACCATTTTCCATTTTGGTGGATTTAGATTTTCTTTTCAACCGTCGACACACCAGTCCTCGGCAGTAGATTTTCGATCTATTTTACTATCATCGTTTATCAGAACGAAAAATACCGGTAATTGAAAGAATTGGTGATACAAAAAAATTGCAGGTGTACTGCACGATATGGTGGACAGAAACACTGTGTTGTGGTCAAATACTGGGTACACATGAATGGATCTAAGTTAAACCGGCTTGCTAATTGTGATTAGCTTACACTCATAGTCATAAAAAACCACACAAATCCTCTCCATTTAGTTGGAGTGCGCGGAGGGGGAGGGCTAAAGGGCATTACGTGCGTTACTTAGAGGTTTAAACAAGACCAATCGTTGTTATCGCTATAACAATAGGTCTCGCTTTTTATATGTTAATAAACCAATAATAGTATTTATTTTATAATCAATATAATAGTAATTATATCCAAATATCTATAGTTCACTCTTTTTATATTAATTAAAAATGAACAATTCTACTTGAAATTTTGCGAGTGTGTGTGTTAAAAAATGCTCCCGCCGGAGCGTTTTATGCGGACCGCGAACACCTACAGAAATCAGGTGTGCTGACATATTATAAAATGCAAATATATTAGAAATAAATAATTATAAATATCGATATCAATTATTGAGACTCACGACTCTTATCACTTATGATGAAAAGGCGCTAAAGAAACATTTTCGATACTAGTCATTCTAAAAAGTTTAAAGTAAACGAAGATTATTCTTATTTCAAAACATTGAGTCAAAGACACAAACTCAGGCCAGTATTTATTCAATACTCTGAAAAACTGTGTTGAAAGTGTTGTCATGAAACAAACGGCAAGTGTAGCAACTGATGGAGTCCGTGCTTTGACTGAGGACAATAAATTAAATTAAAGAACAATATCCCAATCATAAGCTAACCCAATTATAGACAGTAAACTGCATTGAAAATTAAACATTTATTGACCCCATTATCTGAGTGATCAGACTTATCAGAGCTAGAGGTCTTTACCACATGCAGTTCAGGGAGATTTGGAAACACTCAAAAATTCCCTATGTTTGGTACCACAGTAGTATCCGCTGGTTGAACACGGGCGGCAAGGTGTTCAGAACAAAATGAAATCTCAAGAAAGAAATAGTTATGTTCCTTGAAGGACATTGACTGTGACATTGTTTCTAATATTTCTAATGAAGAGTGGAAGACAGAGTTCTCGTTTTACATCGGAATTATTGCAATGGTTTGTTTTCACATATGCATGCTATAGACCACAAGGTCTGAAAGGGGAACATTACATTACATTACAGTTTGTACGTAAACAAATTCAAATACATAAAAATATTTCTAAGTAAATTTAAATTAAAGGCATTATTCTCAATTAGCTAGCGTATTTTTCTACTTTGTAAACTATATATATATATATATATATATATATATATATATATACTTGCGGCCCCCAAATCCTAAAATATCTTAAATGTGGCCCTCGTAAGAAAAAGGTTGCCCACCCCTGTCCTAGATGGGTAGCAAACTAAGGCTAACGAGCCCCTCCTGCCCGAAGCTTGCTGGTTTAGGCGCCCGTTGCTCGCCTTTGTCCCTTCTCCTGTCTGTGCTAAGAACTCTTGCATCTGTGATTAATGGTGAAAGATTGTTCTTATTTAATAATTTGATTTCCAGGTGAACAAAAGAGTGTTTGTGTCTGTTTGTCTTTGCTATCGGTGTCTTGTATCTTTTTTGTGATGGTAAAATCAAGAACGATTCATTATTAGACCAACCAAAAAGAAATGTTTTACAATATATTTTATGTTTTCCAGATGGCGATACCCAATGTAAAGTAGATAGTTTTTAAAAAGTACAATCAGGACAATAGGAATATCACTCACTGTATCTTATCATATTCTATTGTGTATAAAATGTTTAATTAATCAACATTAATGAAAAAAAAAAACATTTCCAAGTAGAACCTTATGCGAGGGCGGTGTGACTGAGTAGTATAGCGCTTGGCTTCCAAACCGAGAGGTTCCGAGTTCGTATCTCGGTGAAGACTGAAATATTTGATTTCCAAATCTTAATGACGCCCCTGAGTCCAACCGACTTCTTATAAGTAACTGACTTTATTAGGGGGAAAGTAATGGCGGTTGGTCGTTGTACTGACCACATGACACCCTGCTCGTTAACCGTTTGCAGAAGAAACAGATGACTTTAACATTATCTGCCCCTTACATTGCAAAAGTTCTGAAAGGGGAAACTTTACGTTTTAGAACCTTTAGTTGGTCGAGGCTGGAATTACGGTATTGCAGACTGTTGTTCTGGACATTATCTATCTTACTTTGAGCAGAAGAAGGGGGAGGAGAGAGGGGGGGGGGCTGTTCAACTACACAAACTGTACATTAAGAAACGACTAAAGCTAAACTAAAAGAGAGTTTGCGAAACGCAAACTCAGGTACCACCCCCGCAATGTTCACCCGATGGTCCTCCTTTTGGTAAGCAATACAGGTAGCCTTCAATATTTTCAGCACAAATATCAGAAGCTATGATGTACAACAGTGGTTCTCAACCTGTGGGTCGCGACCCCCTTGGGGGTCGATTGACGATTTGCCAGGGGTCACCTAAGACCATCAAAAATATGGATTGTTATTGTCTACTCTTCTATTTCTGTATGTGTGTTTGTGTGTCAGGGGGGGGGGGGGTTCGCGGCAGAGTGGGGAATTGTTAAAAGGGGTCGCCGAGCTTAAAAGGTTGAGAACCGCTGATGTACAATCAATCAACAACCCCAAGCCTCTCTCCAGTCCCTCTATAATAGACATGCCTGAGGCGAAACGAATGTGCAGTGGTATAGTCTTGTGGCTCAAGGAGGCTATAATTATCTTTTCATTATTAATTTATTTATAAGTATTCGACGTATTGATTTTAGCATGGCATAAAAGTGTGATCATACAATGAATGGCTGAGCTACGGGAAGGAGGTTTGGTGAAAAGTCAATCTCTTATTCTTGGCAATTGGAAGACCTCCTTCCGGTTTTGTTAAATGTCTAAAAGTCGTTCAAGAGATTTCTTCTCACTTCATGTGACATGCGCACTCGGAGGTGCCGTTAGTCTAACACATACACAACTAAGATACAACAAATGACCCAGTGTAGATGTAGTTTCTTGAGTGTCGTTCTTTTAAACGCGCCCTTGAAACACTAAATATAGATACAATACAGTTCAGACACGGAGGCGCCGTGGCTAAGCGGTAAAGCGCTTGGCTTCCGAATCGGGGACCGGGGTTCGAATCCTGGGATTTTTCGGGCGCCTCTGAGTCCACCCAGCTCTAATGGGTACCTGACATTAGTTAGGGAAAAGTAAAGGCGGTTGGTCGTTGTGCTGGCCACATGACACCCTCGTTAACCGTAGGCCACAGAAACAGATGACCTTTACATCATCTGCCCTATAGACCACAAGGTCTGAAAGGGGAACTTTACTTTACTTAATTCAGACACAGGATATTAGTGACGATCAAATAAAACTCACCAACTGTTTACTTAAGTCCTAACTCTTACTGGCTGTAACTGACGACAACTGACTACCAAAACTTCAACTCTATTCTTTATAGTCCAGGCGTTCTCAACCTGTGGGTCGCGACCCACTTGGGGTCGATTGACGTTTTGCCAGGGTTCGCCTAAGACCATCGAAATTATGTATTCTTTTTGTCTATTCTTCTGTTGTTGTGTGTGTGTGGGTGGGTGGGGGGTCGAGGAAGAATCGGGGATTGTAAAAGGGGTCGCCGAGCTTAAAAGGTTGATAACCGCTGTTATAGTCTCTCCCCCCAATACTTTGAAGACCTTCCTCTCACACCCAAGCTATTCTCCCCCCCCCCGCCACCGTCTTTTTGTCACCCCCACTCCGATTCATGCACTCGGATCATTCGATCATGTGACGTCACATTCTCGCGACTAGCCTTGACATTACTCTTACTGAATGTCTGAAGCGTCACAGTAATAAGCAAAACTAAATACTTTTTATTAATTATTTTTTGTTTATATTTAAATACAATCCTTTTTAAACACACACAAAAGAAAAAATGTATTCGGAAAAACATTAAAAACCCTGAAACCTACATGTTATATAAATATACGAATTAAATCACCTCCCTTTATTCAGCCTGCCCTGTCTTTTTTCTATTTGTTTATAAGTATTCGACTCTCAGTACTTACTATTTCCTCAATTTGTATATGGACTACATCAACACGCTTTTAACAGTATTAAACACTTACTAGATATCTGATATTGCTATTAAGTCAATTTGATCCTTTGACTTAACTTTAAAAAGTAAGTCTAGTACCTATTTCAGACCTTGTGATCAATAGAGCAGATGATGTCACAGTCATTTATTTTTTTTGAGTGACCGACGGTTACTGAGGGTGTCATATAGCCAGCACAACGACTAACCTGCTTTAGTTCACCATACTACCAAACTGATGTCATGCACTCATTAGAGATGATTGAACTCGCGAAATTCATAAATCCCCAGTGTTCAGCGAGATTCGAACCCGAATCCCTTGGATCGGAAGCCAATTGCTTTACCACCCACCCACCACACCGCTTGTTTCAACTTTGAGGAAAACAAAAAAAAAAAAAAAATCAAAAGAGACTAAGAGACTTAACTATCTCCTGATTGACGATACCAACGACGAATCGACACCATTACATTAAATTAATATTTACTTTTATGAACTATGCATTGTGTAAAAAGAGCATCCAATCCTCTTTAATTGTATTTCAAATATAACAGTTTCTG